>NC_134458.1:0-303000 GCF_047948215.1 Lycorma delicatula
AGAGAGAGAGAGAGAGAGAGAGAGAGAGAGAGAGAGAGAGAGAGAGAGAGAGAGAGTTTAAATGAACGCAATTGAAAATTTGATAAAACAAATTAAAAAACTGAACTTGACAAATTTTACCTTTCACTTATTCTCCTTCCCCTTTTCCCTTTCCAACTTTTTCCTTTCACCGTTTTCCCTCACCCCTCTCCCAGTTTCCTTGTATAACGTTAAGTCAATGCCCCTCCCATTATTTGATGTCATACCTTATCGGACCTTCCTCTTCCTGTTTATTTGTTATTATTCACAGTATTTATCTTTTAATTTTATTATAATATAAAAATATATACCGTATTTATTCGAGTACCCCGCGCCACGATTTTCCGGACCGAAAAGCTAAAAAAAAAATCGAGTACATACCGGTATTTTAAAGTGCAATAGATGATAAAAAAATACGAAAATATTCAGAAAGTAAAGCGTTTAATTCGTTCATTTAAATTACAATATTAATATTACATTCATAATTAATTACCGTAAGTACTAGTTTAGTTCAGAATCAGTAGGCCAGTAAAACGAAAAGAAAGTACCACGATGAAAAAGATAATTCAATTCGCTTTTTAATATGGGGTTTTATTTTTAATTAATCACCGTCTGCAAAGATATAACATTGCTATTGTAATTATGTAATGTTAATGGCGTAAAATAATTAAATATAAAATGAAATCTATTAATTTTCATTACGCGTTTTCATTTGACGATGAAAAAATATAATTGACAACATTTTGTCGTCGATGTCTATCTTTTTACTAGTTGGAGGGTTTTAAATAACATGTAAATCAATACCGGATAAAAAAAGACAAATAAAAATGATTTGTTATTAAAATTTTAAACAATTTTTTTTTTAATAGACTTTTCTGTTCCACACCTATATTAAAATTGTACAATTTGAACATTCCTCAAATAGCACATTTTAATAGGTTAATATTAAACCGGTTGGTAATATTTAGGAAAAAGGGTAAGTTACGTCAGACATCAAAAAGAGTGTTGTAGTCACGATACCGAAGAAAGGAGGAGCAGATAAATGTGAAGAACACAGAACAATTAGCTTAACTAGCCGCGCATCAAAAATCTTAACTAGAATTCTGTACAGAAGAATTCAGAAGAGAATGGAAGAAGTGTTAGGAGAAGACCAATTTGGTTTCAGAAAAATTATAGGGACAAGGGAAGCGATTTTAGGCCTCAGATTAATAGTAGAAGGAAGATTAAAGAAAACCAAACCGACATACTTGGAAAATATAGTTAAAAGAAGAGAGATAGACTTATAGGCCACATTAAGGCTTGCTGGAATAGTCGTTTTAAAATTGGAGGGAAAGGTAGATGGGAAAAATTGTGCAGGCAGGCGACGTTTGGAATATGTAAAAGAAATTGAAACGACTGGCAATAAATAGAGAATCTTGGAGAGCTGCATCGAACCAGTCAAATGACTAAAGACAAAAAAAAGATATTAAAAGTAAAAATATAAAATAATAAATAAATAAATAAATAAAGTATAAAATATAAAATATTAAAAGTAAAATCGGTTTCATATATTAAATTGAGGGATATTAGAGGGAATACAGAAGTGCGCGGATCTATATAAAATTTAAATTATACCACTCCTTCGGTCACATGTCGGAGTAATAGTGCGTCTCAGCCATTTATTCGGAGGTCCCGGGTTTGAATCCCGGCCAGATAGTCTACAAAATTTCCGTTTTATATTCCCACGCAGAAGTTTCTATCTTATATGGTGAATTAATCATAAAAAATCTGATGCGGACACTACATGACTTCCTTGTTCGCCTATTGAATTACATATACACAGTTATTTAAATGAAAAGTACGTAAAATTTTATTTCATTAATAACTTTTGAAAGGTTTTATTTTTTTTTATTTTATTGTTATTACTGAATTATTATTTATCGTAATTTTATTTACAATCAGATGTTAATAATTATTAACATCAATTATCAAATTATCAGAAATAGCACCCTAAAAAATGAACAATATTGGAAATAAGAATAAAAGTTTTAGAAATGTTTTACAAAGATAACATAAGTAGCGTAAAAGTGCAGTTCTGCTCCACGCTATTAGCATTTTATTTCAAGTTTATGCTATTTAAATTTTAATAATAATAAATAAGAAAGAAAGAAATAGAGAAAAAAGTATAATAAATGTAGTAGAACGGAAATAATAAAAACTGAATTAAGATGTAATATACAAAACAAAATTTGGCATTGTGATTAGCTATGAATTTATTTTTGTGATTATCTATGTATTTATTATATAATAAATACAGCAACATTAGAAAGAAATAATTAAAAATATTTGCACATGTTTTGTAAAGTAATAAGAGTTAAAAAAAGAAGACAAACATAAAAATTATTTAAAATAAAAACAATAATAAATCTCATACTTTCAAAATATATCGGAATTCTTTTGAACAATCTTTTTGTAAAATTAGTTTGTAAAGAAATCTTTTGAAGGAAAGATTTTTCAGATAGTTTGGCAAATTATTAAAGATTACAACGGAAGCATTATAAGCTTCTCTTTTTTGTAAATCAATCTGGTTTAGTAAAGATGGATATTGTTTTTTTTTACGAATAAGCAATTATTTTTATTAGCAAAGATTGCATATTCATAAATATAAACACAAGGATAAGTTAACAAATTTAATTTTCTAAATATAAAATCCACGATTCATTTTGTATCCGAGTTTTACTAAAGCTTTTAGCGTTATCATATTTCTTCACCACCGATCGATGGAATTTTGATTTAACCGTAAAAGAAAGCTTTATACTGTTCTGTCTTCTATTTTTTTTTTTATAACTATAACGCGTGTAAATCATTTGATCTAAATACAAAAATGACAGCGACTTTCTTAAACTGTAACGATGTGCGTTATACAAGATTACTTGCGGCCAATTACGTATCGTAACTCTCGGTGTATTGGGGTTTGATTCTGTATTCGGCAAACGAGTAGGGAACTAGAAAATCACGTGTTACTCTTCTGGAAACCGCGGTATTAAATATTATTTTAGAGAATACTTAAGTTTTTCTTCAAGTAAAATTTTTTAAATCGTGTCACCTTCTACCGTTTGATTATAGAACATAACAGACTAAACTTTCTTGGATTTTAAGATACCCTGGCAAAAATGCCCAAAATATTATTGAAACTTTTCAAGCGAGTCATTTAAAAAGTAACATTTTATTAATAAATAAAGATTTGACGGCACAAAAACACTGAACGGTTGTTCTCGAGAAAAAATAAAAACCAGAAAGCCATCACGGTAAAATTAGCCTAATTTGATAGTCGACGGTACACAAGGGACTATTTTCATTAGCAACATGCCCGATTTCCTTAAACTATTACCATCGATGTACCCCCGTTATGAGTCGGTCGGATAGGTATCGATCGGTTTACAAATTTTAACCTCTCGCAGCAGGTAGAATTTGAACTGGCAACTCTCATATTACAAAACTAATTATAAATAAACCTTCATTCCGATCGGAGCACAATAATTCGTTATATATATCGTCTACAAAATGTAACTCCCGGTAACGAAAGGATTCCAACGCGGGGTCATACATCTAAATCGGTTCGGTCGTTGAGCCGCAACAGTGGAACATACATTCATACAAACATACACCCTAAATACATTACACTCTTTCTTGTGTATTATAATAATCGAGAACGAGATAAACCTGAAATTTAAAAAGCGTATAATGCAGTTTGTTAAATATAACAAAATCTTGATGCGTTAAATTTAGAAGGGGAAGGGGATAAAGAAATGAGAATCGTATCTTTCCGATAATAATTAGCAATAATGTAGTTGAACTAACGAAATCTACGAATTGTTTCTGGGATAGTAGATGTTTAGCAGAAAATGTACTTATTTCGCCAAACGGTTTTGTAAAAGTACACAGAAGGTAAACTTTTACTTGGAAGACGAGAATTTAGAAGGTTTGTATGACAATACAATGTAAATATTTAAGGGTTTTACCACGAGCGAAATAAATTAAAAACGCATAAACATCTTTAAAGTAAATAAAAATTAATGCAAAAATAAATAACTTGAATAAATAAAACGGTTAATAATTGCATTTAACGACACAAAAAGAAGCAAAAGGTAAATTCATTTAAGATAGAACATTTTTCAATTATTTGTTTGTAAACTCGTAAATAATGTTACACAAGGTCTTCACGTGACTGCTGATAACACCGCACTAATATTTTACAGTAATCACAATTACAAACCGATACCGATTGAAACGTTGTCTCCTGTCTGTTTTCAAATCGACATTCAAGCCGCTAATAATTTACATGATGTATGATGTCCATATAATATGTCGACTATGCAACTTCAAACTTTGTGATTACTTTGTGATTAAACTATGCAACTTTCAACCATCACGATTACAACCCCTCGGCATTTAAACGTCTGCTTGTTCATTGTGAATTAAATCCGTTTGGAAGTAAAGTAATCGCATCTTAACTTTGAAAGCCACAAAAAAATTTGGAAAAATATCAATACTGTTTATTAAAC
The DNA here is from genome assembly GCF_047948215.1 of Lycorma delicatula. Lineage (NCBI taxonomy): Eukaryota > Metazoa > Arthropoda > Insecta > Hemiptera > Fulgoridae > Lycorma > Lycorma delicatula. The sequence goes on from NC_134458.1 coordinate 4,563, forward strand.
TAGTTTAAATTTTATTACGCTGTCATTTTAAATTACTCCTCACAACTGCAAATCGCTAAGAATTTTTACATTATTCGCTTTCATATTTATCTATATTATCGATTGAAAATTACATATACAACTTTATTCAACATATTTATCCTTGACGCCGGTAGCGAAAGAAACCTTGAGCGCTAATTTTTTTTTTTTTTTTTGCTTTGTGTTTCTGAAACATAGTTTGCCGATTTTAAAAATAATACTTCAAGCAAATCCGTTGGAAATTGGGCAAAATATGATGAGAAACTCGTGTCATAAATCAGTATAAATGAAAGAAGATTCAGAAATCTACGTTTTATAAATATTCCCGCCACCCAAAAGGCTATTCATATTGACAAAAAAAACATGCGTTAAATGTTTACCGATATCGTTTGTCGGAAAATATATTTATAGACATCAAGTAAAAATGACGTATTTATGATCACAAATTCCTTCTTTTTTGTTGTGTGTGCAGGGTATGTTTTTCGGTATGTTGCTAGTAAGAGCTATTTAATAAATCCCTAACCCTCATAGTAATTATAATGCACAATGCACAAGTCACACACACACACACACACACACACACACACACACACACACACACACACACACACACACACACACACACACACACACACACCACACCCCTCACACACACACACACACACACACACACACACACACACACACACACACACACACACACACACACACACACACACACACACACACAAAAGCAGATTTCTGAGAGAAAAATGGTCATATTCGTTCTAGTCTAAATAAAACATTTTACATCGTTCAAATTGTGTGTAATAAAACCGATTCCTTTGTGAATATAAAACAGAATAACCGACAAAGATATATAAAATGATTTTGTAACAGCGTTTTAAAACTGACACCGTACATATCCAGTTTAATGGCTGCATGATCAGAAAAGGTTAAAAACAATAATTATCTAAATAAAAATACAAGATTTTTGTATCGTGATATATAATCTAAAATACATAAAAATACTAAAACATAAAAAATAAAACATAAGTACTTATTTACCGGTTTGCAACCGGCATCCATAATCTGCATTTAAAAAATATAGTACAACAATAATAGTTTAGTTATAATATTAGGAGAGCGGATATTTATTTAAAGGACTAAAAAACAAATACCATAAAATTTTTAACATTTACTTTCTGTAATTAATCTGTCGTACAAGTATTAAAAAACTTTTTTGATAAGGTATATATCTGTGCAAATGTTCTTGACGTGGAAAGAACTAATATACTTAATTAATTTTAATATAAAACATATTTTTACAGCGATTGTAAATCGTCCGGTAATTAATGCTCGCATTGACAAATAGCTAAATCAATATATAAAATGAAAAAATATATATATTTTAGAGAAAAAAAATAAAGAAATGATTACGTATTTTTTTTTAATAATACAAATGGGAGTGGAAATATCTTTGAAGGAAAATTTTAGATAGAAATGGTATAAATAATATTTATTACAAAGAATATGACCTGTACATAGTAAAGTACATTAGCAAAGATATAAAACAGCTGCAAACTAGTGTAATAGAAAAAAAAACGTTAAAAAAAGAAGTGAAACCGAACTGATCTAAGACAAAGCATTCGACATAAATGCAATAATAAATCATCTCTTATTTGTAGCAAAATGACAGCTGTCCAAAAAAATTATCTTTTAAAAAAAAGACGGATTGAAATTCCGTATCTCTTGTACACGTGTAATACGTTTTAATATATATGTATGTATGTATGTATGTTTGTGTGTATATATATATATATATATATATATATCTGTGTAGAGAGAAAGGAACAGTGATTGAGCGAGTAGAAACGATTTATTATGAGTTACTAACAAATCTGTTCACTTCTTTAACCCTCTTGGTTTTTTGTATATGTGATCTAATTGTGCGCCATTATGTCTCAATACATACACACGTACGCGGAGAGGCAAAGCAAAAAATGTTAAGACTGTAGAACTAAAGGAAAGACCTATTTTAATACTAGATTATCTATACGAATATTGTGTTATAAATGTTCTAGATTAAATATTTACAATTTTTTTGTATTTCCAAGCGTACGACGTCGAAGGGACACGATGGTTTTTAAAATATTAAAAGCGGGTAATTTTTATTAATTTACTATTTTTTTTTTTTTTTTTTTTTTTTTGTCTTCAGTCATTTGACTGGTTTGATGCAGCTCTCCAAGATTCCCTATCTAGTGCTAGTCGTTTCATTTCAGTATACCCTCTACATCCTACATCCCCAACAATTTGTTTTACATACTCCAAACGTGGCCTGCCTACACAATTTTTCCCTTCTACCTGTCCTTCCAATATTAAAGCGACTATTCCAGGATGCCTTAGTATGTGGCCTATAAGTCTGTCTCTTCTTTTAACTATATTCTTCCAAATGCTTCTTTCTTCATCTATTTGCCGCAATACCTCTTCATTTGTCACTTTATCCACCCATCTGATTTTTAACATTCTCCTATAGCACCACATTTCAAAAGCTTCTAATCTTTTCTTCTCAGATACTCCGATTGTCCAAGTTTCACTTCCATATAAAGCGACACTCCAAACATACACTTTCAAAAATCTTTTCCTGAGATTTAAATTAATTTTTGATGTAAACAAATTATATTTCTTACTGAAGGCTCGTTTAGCTTGTGCTATTCGGCATTTTATATCGCTCCTGCTTCGTCCATCTTTAGTAATTTTACTTCCCAAATAACAAAATTCTTCTACCTCCATAATCTTTTCTCCTCCTATTTTCACATTCAGTGGTCCATCATTGTTATTTCTACTACATTTCATTACTTTTGTTTTGTTCTTGTTTATTTTCATGCGATATTACTATGCGAATTACTATTTTCATGCGAATTTACTATTATTATTTGTAATTAATAATTTTTATTACATTTGATGGAGGAAATAGAAACGGATAAAAACGCGTACTGCCGGGTTCATTGTGTACTCGATCGTTTGTCATTTTATTCAAAATAAAAAGCTTAATAAATTTTTTAATAGGTAAAGATGTTTTATTTTTTTTATTTTGTAAAATAAAAATTTAGATTTTCCAAATTTAATTAATGTAAGTTTACCCGTTTCTGAGAAATAATTTTTTTTAAGGATTCTATTACATTTCATTTCATTTCTTTTTAACGGTTTTTACACAAAAGTTAGTTAGCTAACGGTCGGCGGTGACAATTTACTTGATTTTTCACACGACGTATTAACGTCTCCTCTGTTTTTCGTCGAACTTTCTACGGGATGACATCGTCGTTGTAGATATAACGTAAACATTACTAGGAATTAAGGTAAAATTAACGTATAAAAACACCAGCACGTGGTTGTTAGCAGTTTGCAATGTTTATTCTAAATTAAAAATACCGTACTAATTCTGAAACTTATTTAAAAATGTATTCTTTAAAATAACTAGGCTTGGTTATTTTATGTAACGATGTAATTTTCTTGTGATTTAATTCTATTTGCCGCTTACAAAATAATATATTCTTGGATGAAGCCGTGCTTTCCCGGCGACATATTTGTTTTAATTAAATTTTTGTAACGCGTCATTTAACGTATTACATGTTCAGTATACTAACTATCATTGATCTTATTCAATCTACCTACATGTTGTACATTTTTTCATTTATTTTTCATAAAATTCTGACTGCATAAAATGTGCGATTTGAATGAAATTTGCTATCGACTAGTGGCACGATGTAAGATTATAAAATAGCGTACAATTTATCGCTATTAATAATCGGTTAAATTTGACAGATAATTTGAACGTTTTGTAGCTTAAAAGAAAAGCCTAGGCAGCACTGATAACACATCAGTGCTGCCTATGACCCGGTACGTGTTGTACCGGGTCATAAAATTGTTAGTCGGACCGGCTTTGTTTGGCCTAATTTTTCTCAACGCAAGTGTACCCTATCGGGTAATGATTAACGCATTATCCTGGGAAAAAGCGTGCAAAAATTGAATTATAATATAAGAAATTTTATTATAATTTGTCCACCCGTAATTTTATAGCAGGTCAGGTTTCATTAATTCCAGGCATCAATACGTGCAGTATTAATTGTTTGAGCGGTATTTATTTTGCCGATATTACATTACCGTTATCGTTACACAAGAAATTTGGTATTTCTTCGTTTCTTCACCTCGTAAAAGTTTGCAAGTTCTTCAGCCGGAAGAAACTGAGAATATCACGAAATATTGACTAACCAGGTCGGAGAAATATCCCTATTTATATATTTCAACCCCCCGTTTTGGGGAGGAGAAACAAAAAGTACTAGAAATTTATACGTTTAACAGCGAAGAAGAAATTTTTGGAACAAATGTTTCCTTCACTTGTTAAATATAATGTTTTACACCGATCGTATTTACTCGTAAATAATGTTTTGAAATATTTTTTTTAAGAGCGGAATAGAAACAACGGAAATATAAATGTACATAGGCAAAATTTAAGAACAACCGATAACTTCTTGTTGTAATCGACAACGGAATCTTTTAGAGAAGGTTTTGCTGTTACCTAGCCCCAAATTATTTAATTAATTGCCAAATTTCATTTAAAAAAAATAAATCAAAAGATTCTTAAGTAAATTAAAGGTGTTACTTGTAAAGTAGTTATTTAAAGGTGCACGAACGGGGAGAAAATGTTTTTGAAGTAATTCAGTAAATAATATTTATTGGTGATTAAGTGGTTTTTTCTGATGAATAAAACGGTTACAGCGGTTATTATTGATGTATATCAATAGATTTTTATTTACTTCCGATGAATTTTTTGTCGGCCTAATTTAATTTTTATTAATCGACACAAAGATTAGATGCGTAATAACTTCTTGCCGGTATCCCTTTTGAATAATAACTTAAAATTATATTACGCTGGAATGAATCTTTGTTAAATTTATGAATAATAATTAAATTTTTCTCCCTTTGTAAAGCTGTAAGGACAAAAGAAATCGCGGAAGAAATTAATAAACGTTGAATAGTTTTATACAAACTACTTTGTATTTTTTGTTGTATCATCCGAATACATATTTAAATCAAATATATACTGAAAAAGGATATATAATTTTATAACCGAGAAGAGATCTTTACAGTCACCACGGTTTTTATTGCATTTGATTATTTTCAATTGCGATTACAGTAAATTACAGAATATTTTAGATTTTTAAATAGTTTTATAATCTATACAGTATTTCTTGTGACAATGAACACATTTAAAACATACGAGGCAAAAGAAGCATCATTCAGAATCACTTTTTCTGATAGTAATGATGTTCACTACATCCGCGATCGTAGTGAGAACGGAGAGAATATGCGATTAGGAGAGCTGAATATCACCTGCGTTTTAGTTCAACGCAGATATACAGCACTGTATTCAGCTTAACGAAGGAATCGTTCATTCCTGACGTTTCCTAGATAAACCCGGTATGTTTTGTTTGTTGTTCTTGAGAATGGATTTAAATTTATCGGTTGTGGCTTGTGAACGGTATGAGGCTGTTTTAATACTTTCCATTATGACAAATATAAAGGCGGCTTTCGATGTTACAATCGGGTAGGAAAACCCGACAGAATGAGGAGGAAGAAAAATTAAGTACGTTAAATTTGTATCGCAAGATAAATTCACTTTCTTTGAAAACCGCAATGTAACAAAAAAAACTATTTCTCGTTTGACGGCTTATCGATGCTTACCTCCTAGACGTAATCCGCTACTTAATGACTTCTCCCACCACGCAGTTATTTGAGGGAAGTATGTTCGGTTGTAATTTGTGAACGGTCGCAAACGATCGGAAGAATTAGTAAAGCGGTGGAGATTTACGAAGCGAAAGTAGGGAAAAGGAAGTACAATTGAGGTCGTATTATTAAAGGAAGCCGGGTGTTCGGTGGAATAAAGCGTGACGCCAAAAAAAGTTTTTTAGTTCCTGTCCAGATTCGAGGCCGCGAGACTTTGTCGCCTACAATAAAGATATGCATTTTGCCAGGTACAACCGACATAAGGGACTGCTGACAGACGTACAACTGTCTTCAGTTTGAAGGTTTTAATCGTGCGACTGTTAATCGGTTATAATTTCGTCGATACAGACGCGCGCACGCGACACATTGAACGGTTCTGGCGTGAAGTTAAGGGGAAAATACCTAGATTTGGAAACACGAAACACCACCTGATTGGACAGTTGGCGGAGTTTATGTTTAAGCGGTAGTATTCGGTCTAAAAAGAACGCGTACATCATACGCTTCGCGCTATAGGTTATGTTTACAGCGGCGAATCATCGGATATAGAATCTGTTACCGATCTTGACGACTTTTAACATAAGTAACCTATACGTTATATAATAATACCTATAATATATATTCTTGCGCGCCCAGTTAAGGATTAAAAGAAATTCTATTATATATATAATAATTATCAGAAATGTCCCGCCAGATATAGGTATTGCAAATGGAACAACTATTCAAGGCAGATGAGATGAATCTACGACGAGTGAAGTGAATGCTGCCGGATGATAAAAAGAGAAGACTACACCGAACACAAAAAAATAAGAAAAAAGAAATTAAGATAAGCGTAAACATCTGGAAATAAAGGTATTAATTGTAATTATTATTTTTTTTTTATTCTATTATTTAAGAAAATTCTCAATATTTTAAAGGGTCATAACTAAACATCGGTTTTTCTGAATGAAAAACCGGTTTCATTTTAAGATTCAGCATAACAATACCTTCTCATTCACATACTTTTATCTCGGTTCCAAATTATTGTTTTTTTTTTTTTTTGTCGACCTGTATTATTAATAGATAATATTATTTCTATAGCATATCAGATTATAACTATAATCTGTCTTAATCATTATTATTATTATTATTATACGATTATAAACAGTATAAAACATTTATAGTACGAAAGACAACAATCAGAACTGTTTTCTCTGAATGTAATGATTTTTAATATTCGGGTAACATTTGCGGGGAATAGAGTGATAGCGATGAACCGTACTGGTCAGTAGGGTTCATTAACAGCTGTAATTCAGTGTATCGAATCGATAACCGATGTTATAAGTATCTTCATCCGAGTACAGGAGATAATAGGAAACCGCTTCGTTTCTCAACTTTCTTAGTAAAAATCCGATGACACGAATGATTTCTATCTTCGATAACGGTAATGGCCATTAATATTCTTTGAATATTAATGGGAACTGAAAAATGCTGGCGGTCTTTCTCGGATCCAAGCGGCTACAGCCTCCTTCAACTGTTCGTCGGTGGTGAAATGATTACCTCTGAGATCCCTCTTGAGATGAGGGAAGAAGTGAAAATCTCACCGAGACAAATCCGGCGAGTATGGCGGATGCGGAACGGGCTCAAACTTCAGCTTGCGGAGAGCCATCAGAGCCGTCGTGCACAGATTTTACGGTAACCCAGTCGCTCGATAATATGACCTACTCGTTCTTTAGATACGCTTAACTGAATAGCGATGCGTTGCCGGGTGATTCGCCGGTCGCTTTGAAGCAAATCGTTCACCCGCTTTCGATGTTTCTCGTCGGTCACAGAAATCGGTCGTCCGCTGCAAGTTACGTTCTCAAATTTCGATTTTGCCAGCTTTCCATTCGCGAAATTTCAACGCCCACCTATTCCCATTACTCCTGTCGACAGTTTCGCTACCGTAAATCTCTTTTAAACGATGAAAAATATTCGTCGGATTCACACGTTCTGTTGTTAAAAATTCCATCGATACGCGCTGTTTTAAATAGAGGTTATTGATGTTCGCCGTACTCGATCCGTTTTAACTGCTACTGAAAACAAACGGTTAAAGGATTTCAACGCATTATCGCAAGTTTGTAAGGGAGATTTTAGCTATCGCGTGCCGCCTGGCAATACTTGATAATACCTTTTGTCTCCGTGTAACATACCGGTGTGAAAAATTTATCGACCGAGCCTCGTAAATAAGAAACAGGATAAAAATTTAATTTTTCATTTATCGTAGTATATTCGTAGAATTTAATTATTTTTCCTTTGTTCTCTGTCATACCGAAAAGACGCGTCCTGGTAAAATTAAAATCTGATAAACACATTCTTTCCTTTTATTAAAAAAAGTTTTTAAAATTTGATCGCTCTAATATCGTCCCCGAGGTATTTTTTTTTCTACTTGCAATATATCTACGCTTAGGAAGACATTAAAAAATCGTTAAAATATGCGATAAATAAAAAGATAGTTTTTTTTGTTATCGGGAAGGGAAGAATATAGGAACAAATTTCTTTAAGATAAGCACGTACCGCATATACTGATTTAGGCGGGATTACGTTTGCAAATTTTGAGAAAATTTCCCTCAAAGAAACAATCATTTTCATCCTCTGGAGATGCCCAAACCTTTACCGACAAATTGCCTTTTGTGTTTCTATTCTAAATATCATCAAAATCGGTATATCCGGTTCAAAATTATTAAGCTTAAAACACGCCGACACACGTAGGCGAATATAGATACGTGTGAAAAATACACACGTACATATATACGTACGTATAAACATTACCCCTTGCCTCTTTTATTTTTTGGGGACGCTAGGTCATGACGCATCGAGAAATAAAAAAAAAACCATACCCCATTTTTTTGACATCACCATCGCGTGAATTAAATTTCCACTTACCGACGATTTAAAAAGTGTAAATCCTAGTACTTTTGGAGCTGCTACTCCACCTTCAGAGATTTTCTAAAAGATAGTAGTCGCAAACATCTTACAAACATGACGTTACTGTCTTAATGACGTACGAATTAATTTTATTCTTGTCGACCGACTATTATGAACATAACGGTTTAATTTAAAAACGATTATCGATTTGAATCTAAATTAACATCTTTTGGAAAATCCCTGAAGATGGAGTAACAGCTCCGAAAGTACTAGGATTTACATTTTTTAAATTGTCGGTAAGTGGAAATTTAATTTAAACAATGCTATTAATACAGACGGTACCAAACGCTATTGAAATCTGTAAAATAATTTATATACAGAGTGATTCAGGAGGATAGGGCGATACTTTGACAGCTCATTCTAGAGGCTAAAAATAAGAAAAAAGTTCATATAAATATAGGTCCGTAAACGCTTCGTTAGCGAGTTGTACAGGATGAAAGATTTCACCCGAGTTTCAGTTCCTGCGGGTAAATTAAGGCTTTCTGAAATTCTGGGAAGGTCAATTAAGGGGGCAAATTCAATTGCTTCTTACGGTTTTTGAGCTGGGAAATCGAAAAAAAATAGGTCCCAGAACTGTATCTCTCTTAGTTTCTAATATATCCCGTGTAAAACGCCAAAAATAGGGTCAAAAAACATATTTTTCTACGTTTGACGTACAATAACGTTGTTAAATTGGCGATAAATCGTACGTTTTTTAAACGTAAATTGTACAGAATTTAATTATAAGAAGATCGATGTAAATAATGTCGACAGAAAACAAATAACATTTTAAACATATCGACTCTATGAACAACAAAACCGACGAAAACTTAAAAGAAAATTTTACAAAAAAAGAAAAAATGAAATTCAACTTTACCAACGATTCGTCCGCTTTGTCTTTTCTAGTACTTTCAGCCATTCGACCATCCTCAGGAAAAGTTTTTCTTCAATTTGAGATCATGTAGAATGTAAATTTATAAAATGTGATCGGAATTAATTAACTTTTAATTATTTTACAGTCTAGGAACTCTTTATAACCGTATTTAAAAATATATATAGTATCATATCATTAGTAAATATCCTCGATGAATCGGGAGATAAATTAGACGGTTCTGAAACTTCTTTAATATTTATTTCAAAAATAAAACGTTAAATTTTTCAACGAACAAAACCTATTTATATTTCATTTATTCTGTAGTAAAAAGATTACGTACATTTGACAATCTGCCATCGTTTAAAACACACACACACAAGATTTTATTAACCTCCCCTTAGAGACTATTGAGTGCGATATTAAACTCGAAAATCGTATTTTTTCCTTTCCTTATTTATACAAAATAAACAAACTACGTATCACTGTATTTAATAAATCATTGTCTACTCAAATATTCCATTTTAACTAATACGATTGTTAAATTTTTAAATAAAATTTAATTACATGTCGCTTAAATAACTTTCAATATAATTTGTAGATTAAATTGTTTCATTCATTGACAGCCAAAAATTAGTTAAAAACGACGAAATGTATTTTAAAAGTACTAAATAAAATAAAATTAGGTTTTTCATGTATAATAAAGTGAATTAATAAATAAATCTACGGGTGTATATACGCGCTTACACATTCATTCGATTTGGGTATTGTAGACGGTCCGAACCGTGAAATATAGAGGTCGGCTAGATGTTATAACTTTGAAATTTAGAAATAATACTAATCATTCATTACCTCCTTGCATACCGTTCGTGGTTTCTATAATCTGCATCATAAAAGATGCGGTTCTGTTATTTTTCTTTTTGAGAAGATGACTATTATAAATTTCCTAGATCCTAACCGACTATCGAATCTGGAACTTTTAGTCTAGCAGGTAAAATGACCTCTCTAACAGCATGGAGGCCATGTTACATCTAAAAAAGATTAATACTATTTTTTTTTTTAATTCCTAATTTGATATTTAAAAAATATAGTAACACTTAATAACAAAATTGTATGTGCGCGCGCGTAGGGTCCGTATTTACATGTACTATATATTGAGCTTGATTACGTATATTAACCGATTATTATATGTATTTAAATAATATACTGAATACGCTGATTACAAATAATCATATAACGAAATTTGATACTGTTTTAAAAACGCCACTACAGATCGCAAAGAAAGGAATATTATTTACTTAATATTAAAAATAACGGTAAATAAATATTATTTACTGTAAGATTTGACAACATTAATTATAGTAACGTTGTCAAATTATATTAGATTAATGAGTTATCAGAAAGAAAATATTACTGTCAGTTTTGTTAATTTCACTACATAGCTTTATACATTGGAAGCAGCTAATAATATAAAGCGGTATAATTTTTCATCGATGTAACACATATTTTGACACTGTTGCCAAGTTGTTTTGACGATTGTGGCGCGAACGAGGTAATACACTTCAGCAGTTACGTTATCCATTCTCTCTATAAAATCACCAACTACACAAAGTTACGACAATTTTAATTTTTTTCCACTATATCGTTGTTTCAGAACGATATCACGTTGTCACGTGATAATAAAACGTTGTCACGTTTTTATTTTATACTGTTAGATATTTTTTTTTACTATTATTTCCTTATTAATCTGCATTAATTAGTTTTAATGTTCGAGTTAATAGTTTTTATATTAAAATACTTTTAAACTATTATCGATATAATTAATATATTTAAAAATGTATTTTTTAAATGTATAATTAATAATTTTTTCACAAAAAAAAAACAAAAGGATTTGTAACTGACAGTTCGATTTGGTTCGCTTTAATTAAAAAAAAATCTTAACTAGAATTCTACACAGAAGAATTGAGAGGAGAGTGGAAAGAAGTGTTAGGAGAAGACCGATTTGGTTTCAAGAAAAGTATAGGGACAAGGGAAGCGATTTTAGGGCTCAGATTAATAGTAGAAGGAAGATTTAAAAAAAACAAATCGACATACTTGGCATTCGATAACGTAGACTGGAATAAAATGTTCAGCATTTTAAAAAAAATAGGGTTCAAATACAGAGATAGAAGAATAATTGCTAACATGTACAGGAACCAAACAGCAACAATAACAATTGAAGAACATAAGAAAGAAGCCCTAATAAGAAAGGGAGTCCGACAAGGATGTTCCCTATCGCCGTTACTTTTTAATCTTTACATGGAACTAGCAGTTAATGATGTTAAAGAACAATTTAGATTCGGAGTAACAGTACAAGGTGAAAAGATAAAGATGCTACGATACAGGGAAAAATCGGAAAAGTAATACAATCAAAATAGGAAAGAAGGGGAAACGGGAAAGGGGAAATAGGAAGAGGGAGAGAGATAATGGAAAGAAAAACAGGGAAAAGGAAAATGGAACGTGGTATAATTAAAATTGGGAAGGGAAAAGTTAAAGTGAGAAAGGATATATATATATATGTATATATATATATATATATATATATATATATATATATACTGAAATCTAGCGTAGTGAAGAAATTGCCGCGTCTGCTAGTTAAAATTAATAAATTATTTAAAATAGATAAAGAATATTTGTTTTAATAATGCGTGAGATGAAGAAAAAAACTGTTCTTTGCTGGCGTTCGTTGTTTTGTAAACATTCCTCACTCCACCGACTACAGACAGAGTCTAGTTGACACAGTCTAGACCTTGACAGAGTCTAGTGCTTTTATAAATCTCTTACGAAATAGCAGGATTGAATGTTATCTTATAAAACAATTAAATAAAGTCAAACATTTTTGGATTAAATTGTTTTATTCATTGAGAGCCAAGTATTAATTAAAACGACGAAATATATTTTTAAATATCTAAATAAAATAAAATTAGGATTTACATGTATAATAAAGTGAATTAATAAATATATCTACGGGTGTATGTACGCGCTACAAACTTAATATTTTTTTTTATTAATTCCTGATTTGATATTTAAAAAATATAGTAACACTTAATAACAAAATTGTATGTGCGCGCGCGTGCGGGTCCGTATTTACATGTACTATATCTTGAGCTTGATTTCGTATATAAAATAATTATTATATATAATTAAATAATAAGTAAAAATCTCGTTATAACCCCTTTGTGTACGGTTGGCTGTTGTAGTAATACAATGTATGTCCATTTACAGTTTAAGGGAAAATTTATTCTCTTTAATAATTTATCTAATTATAAATCGGTCAAGATCGATAGTAAATTTGAAAAACAATTAAATATTAGACGACGTGAAAGAAACAGTTTGCGAACCGAATTTTAGATGTAATAATTTTTCAAAATTATAAATTTTGTCGTTTAAAATAGTCTATCGATGACGTCATTCCGGAGTGGGGAGACGATGAGAAGCATTATGTGTTGTGTAACTAAAGAAATTCACCGAGATGTTTTGTCTTGTAGTTAGTTTTTGGCGGGAATTATCGGTAGAGAGATGACTGAATACGCAGTACAATTAGTGCCTAGAGTGACCGCTGTTACCTAACCTAACCCATGTCATCCAATTTACACCTTTTTACTGAGATATTTCTTATTACTGATTAAGGTGAGTTGTATTTATTTTTTTTAATATTATTACAATTTTTGAAACAATAATTGGCAGTGGTTTTATTCTGTGTATATATTATTCAAATTATTTATTAGATTAAAAATGTTAGAAACCAATTCACTCTCGTCTATTTTTACAAAATAAATTAATAAATTTATAATAATAAATAAATAAATTTGTTGCATTTATCTCTTAATAATTTATAGTTCTAAATAGCGATTAAACAATATCGAAAAACTAAACACAAGTTATATGTTAGGTTATTTGGCCATTAGTTAACAACGGAGTAAAATACATTCTATATCGTATTTAACTAAACTGATATAAGGAATGGGTATTTCGTGAGTGTTATATTAGATATATTAAGTTTGAGCACGCATATGTTTTTGCTTTAATAAATTTGTAAAAATATCTATAGAAATTTATCGGCGTAGTTTTTATTTAACATATATATTTAATAATATAAGTAAGAAAGGAAAAAAACATCGGTCGTGGGTTTGTAGAAGGCAACCAATATTTTATAATATGAATTCGACACCCGGTAAGGACTCTGTATAATCATATATCTTAATAATTAAGCCTACATAATATTTTAAGCAGAAATTATTCGTAAACAGTACAACGACATATATACGACAAATAGTTCATTACAAATTTTTATATTTAACATTTCCCGTGGTTTAATTTATATTTTTTAAGATAAATTGAAAAAACATCACAAAATTGTTGAAAATGTTTAGTCGATCGTTCTTTTAGAGGAAAACTATTTTTAAAAAAGATTAACGACCTTCCTTAGATCGATCGGTTGGTAAATTAACCGACTTATACCGATAATCCTGGGATCGAATCTCGGCATCGTTCGGCATTCCTTATCGGTTATACTTCATCTAATTCATTACGTACAATAATAAACGACGCGAAATAAAGAAATTACAAAAAACTATGTGAGAGTGATTGACGGGGGGAGGGAGAGAGAGAGAGTTTTTTCTAATTAAATATAATTAGAGAAAACGGAGAGAGTGTGTGAAGGGGGGGAGAGAGAGAGAGAGAATAAAAACATAAAAATATATTTTTATTATCTAGTAAAATTTGTTATAGCAAAGGTTTTGATATAACAGATTTTGAGTGAGAAAAAAAATTATATTTATATAGAAAAGTATATTTCAATATTTATATACAATTAAAATTAAAAATTGTGCGCGCGTGTGTGAGTATACAAATAAATAAATAATGTAATATATTATATTATTTATAAGAGAGAATAATATTTACTGAAACTGAAAATTACCTAAAAATTATTTAAGAATCGTTCGCTTCGGTTATGTACAGAGACTCAATAGGGAGCTTTTGTATTCTAACATTTAGTGACCGACAGACGCTGTTGCCATTTAACCTGACTTTTTCTTCTCCCTTGCCATGTTACCCGCCAAATTTGGCATCATCCGCTGCATTGCGTTTGACTTATTTACTTACATAGAATAAATCGGTTCCAACTAACCGGTAAGAAGATAGAAAAAAAAAACAATTTTTAATTTTTACGGTAAAATTTTTTTATTTATTTTTTTAAATTTATTAACGAATCAATATATTATAATTTTACTTTTTATTTTATATATATAGGAATTTTTTATATATATATATATATATATATATATATATATATATATATAAAAAATTCCTAAAATATTTGAAATCGATGTTATATTCTCCATTTGACAATACAGTTTTGTTCTATTAATGAACTTATGATATTTTTCGTTTTAATTACTAGTGTTAAAAACTAAAAAAATCATACTTAATAACTATTTTGTTTATTTTAATTTTTTTTATGTTGTTATAATACAGTTAGTAAAATAATGACTGATTTTATACATCCGACCTCACATATTTTATTTATCCGTAAAATTTACATAAATTATTGCTTGTTTCAAGTACTTGAATTATTAGAGATATTTTCTTGCAAAAAATTCGGAAAATAATTTTGATTCTAATTAAATATAATCTGAAATAAATGTTTATTAAAACGTCGATTATTCGGACCTCCATATCTCAAACATTTTGCGACTTCAAAGCGATGACAAATCTAAGAGAAAAATAGTTTTTTAAATACCGAAAAAAATATCGTTTGTTGAACCAAGATTCAAATTTAAGCAAGTGTGTATTTATAACAAAGGTATTCGTTATGTAATGCGCTAGCATTTCACTTTATTACTTTTACCAGAACTTTCCACTGACGCTACTACTCTTTCCGTCGTGCGAGTTTCCTCAGCTTCATTCAGGAAATATTATTATTCCGTTTTATATTTTCGCTAGGTAAAGATTCACATTTTTCATCATCTTTTACTCATCTACTAGTTATTAAATCGTAACAAATAAAGCTAATTAACCAACCCGTTAAATTAAATAGTAATCGATTCCTCGACTGTTCCATTTTTTCTGAATTTACATCCTCGGGCAGTTCCTTCGAAAAAATAAAGATTATAGGAAAGTAATTTGGAAGTCGTAAAATTTTTATGCATTTTACTAAAAATGTATTAAAGTTTCAAAATTAATGATCGTCTCCACAATTTTATGGGGCCTTGTGCGTATAATTTTTTTGGCATCTTATAAAATTATGTTTTATACGCTTTTTATTATTCTTATTATTTTGAATTTAAATACAAATTGTACTTAAATTGTATTATTTTTTTACTGTTATACTTATTCGAGATATGATTAGGCGTAAATGTGCGGTAAGGTTGAAAATTGGGCAGTGCCCGTGTGAAGTTAGGTACGGTAATTAATTGTACTAACTGCATCTTAAGTGAAAAATAATATTGCTGTCTCTTTTTCCCCATACCGAGCGTGGGAACGCACGCGTAGGTTAGGAGTATTTCAGACCGTTTTTATTGAAGAGAAATGCGGTTGTGTAAGCCTCGACATTTGTTATCTTACTCGATCTCTTAGAAGAGGTCGGGTTAAATATAAACGGTTTGAATATTTAATATTTCCTTTTTTAAATATGAATGGAGCCGACCGGATTGAGATTCAGGCGACTTCGATTGTTATTTAGTATTTTTGTTTTAATTTACAGGCTCATTGCTCAAACTTAAAATTGTTTTTTTTTTTTTTTTTTTTTTAATGACAGCGAGGTAGATAAATATATTTGTACGTAAAAAATTAACGGAATCCGCATCCAGAATCTTTCGGATCTAAGTCGGTTACGTGATACATTTAGTCTGATAAATTAAAATGAATTGTTTTTTTTTCGCCGACCAGAACGGTAGTAGTAAAAAAATATGTCCTGTTGCCGTTGTAACGCGTATTATGTGTTGACTGTTTGTTAAGCATATCAACTGACCTGACAGTTCTGATGCGGTAAATTTTCTATAAAAAATACTGTTCCCGTACATTTTTTGGGTCAATAAAATCAAAAGAATGGATCCGTGATGTACAGAAAATATTTTGTTAATTTTTAAGTCTGTCGCGTAATTAAAGAATTGAGGGCGCGCGCGCGCGCACACACACAATATTTTTATTTAACTCTTCCTCGTATATATTGTTAAAACAGTGAGGGTGACGTTTCACCTGAATTCCGTTCTTTTTGTACAATAAATAATTCTGTTTTCGATTTCCGGTTAGGCTTGGCATATCTTAAATTATTATCAAAATTCATAACGTGAAAAAAGAAAAAAACATAATACAAAAAAAAAATGCGTGAATAGTAAGGGACATTTGCCGGTCTCCGTGGCGCGAGAGGTAGCGTCTCGGCCTTTTATCCGGAGGTCCCGGGTTCGAATTCCGGTCAGCGTGGCATTTTCACGCGCTACAAAATTGCCGTTTCATCTCATCCTGTGATGCAATACATAACAGTTGGCCCTGAGGAAAAGAAAAAATTGTAGATACCTTTGTATGTTGTCAATACGAGTGAAATAAATTAATAAAAAAAAGAACAGATTATAAATATTAGTTTAATTTAGTGTGACCTTAGATATAATCGAGTTAATTACAAGTTTTACATATTCATTTGTTTACCCTTTAATGTACTATTTCATTTTAAAAATAAGTTTGTAACATTTTATCGTATAAAAAACACGTCGATATAGTTGGTAGCATGTTGGCTTTCTAAATCTACCGGTCTAGGGTTTGATTCTGGGCAAAAATTTGCTTTTGTTTAATATGTCAATGTCATCTACCGTAGGTATTACAAGGTCGAATTGTAAATAAAACTGGAAAAATTTTATCTGTTATTATGTAATATTAGAATCTTTTTTTTTTAATTCTAAAAAAAAAATTATAAATATTACGGGAGATTAATTATTATTTTAAATAAAATGTAGTAAATATAAAATAATCGACAAATCTTGATTTAATTTAATTATATCGAACGTCTATATAAGAAATAGAGATTATTAATATATTGCTGGACAGCAACACACACACATATACACCATATACTCAAGTTTACAGTTGTATTTGAATTGTATCGCGTGATCATTACTGTCCGACGGTAGCCAATCAGAACGAAGAAAGCCACCTGTGTTTTGTTCATTCCCCCCCCCCTTTCCCGTCTCCCATCGACGCATTGTCACAGTGATAGTTGTCAGTTGTCTTTACTTGTTACGTCATCCCAAAAAAATTAAATAAAAAAAGAATTACCTCTAATATTCGTCTTAGCTAAAGTCCTCTGTCGGCGTATAAACTAAACAATTTTATAAATTATCTTATTATTTTATCATTGATCATTGACTATTTTTTTTTTTTTGTTACTATAAGAAATTGATTTTATTACATTTATTTATCATTGCAAGATTTCGCACGCACACACACGCGGCGCGCAAATGAAATCTGTTACTCCATAATTACAATTTTTCCTTTTTAATTTTTATTAAAATACCAGCAGACCCGGCAATGCTTCGCTATTGCTATATATATATATAGAGAGAGAGAGAGAGAGAGAGAGAAAGAGAGAGAGTTTAAATGAACACAATTGAAAATTTCATAAAAAATTAAAAATCTGAACTTCACAAATTTTACCTTTCACTTATTCTCCTTCCCCTTTTCCCTTTCCAACTTCTCCCTTTCGCTCTTCTCCCTCATCGCTCACCCAGTTTCCTTTTTAGCCTTTCCCATTTTCCCCTCTTCTCTTTCCACCTTTTCCCCGTTTTTCATTTTCCCCTTTTTCCGCGCGTAAATCGGTCCATTAGTTGTTTGGTCTTTAGCGGACACACATACGAACAAGCCATTTATATATATATATATATAGAATAAAAAAGTTTATTTGTATATTTGTTTGTTTGTTTCGTAAATATGTCGACACCGAACCCACCCGCTAGGTGGGGTCAAAACACAACATAACAAACAAAAAACATAAGAAACAATCAATTTTACCCCTTATATAACGCCTTAAAAATTTCAGTATGACTTATTTCACAGGGGAACTGAAATCCGAGCGAAATCTTCGCTAGCCGTAACTTTACAAACAAGCGTTTTCGGACATATGTTTGTAGGTGAACTTTTTCCTTTATTTCAAGATCTAGAATCGGTTCCCAAATTATTTCCCTTTCCTCCTAAATCACCCTGTATTTACGATAAATAAAACAGAACTGATAGTTACCGTTTATTTAATGTTCCATTTCGGACAAACCTCAAATCATGTGACTTTTTATTAATACAAAAGTGCACGTTAAAACAATCGCACGCGCGCGAATAGAAATTTGATATCGCATATCACTAAATATTTAAAATTAAATAAGTAAAACGAATGAAAAATGCAACAACGGGAAAATAATTTCTCCCCCTGTTACACTGAAAGTCGTGGGTTGAATTCCCGCCTAGTTATGGTAAATGTATAACAAAACAATCAAAACGTAATTATAGCTGAACCGACTTAAAAGTGAAAAATAAAATTAATTATTACTCTATTTCCGTAGCTGAGCGGTAGCGTCTCGGCCTTTCGTTCAGAGTACCGGGTTCTAATCCCGGCCAGATACAACAATAACAATTTCCGAAAAAACTTATAAGATGATCATTAGAGAGAATTTATCTTAAAAAATAAAAAAAAACGTAAAAAGTGATCCATTTTGTTAATAAATAAATAATTCAAAATGCATAAAAAAATAGTTTCTTAATTCACGTTTTAATTTTAGTTCATTTTTACTTTCTTATACGAAGTAAGAAAGTATTGTGATCGCGAAAAATTTCGATATTCAGATTTCAACTGAAATATCCATTTTTACCATCCGTGAATCCAATTTGACTACTTTCGGCGTGACGTCTGTACGTACGTATGTACTTAAGTACTTGGCATAAGTCAAAAAAGATTAGCCGTAGGACGTTAAAATTTTGTGTTTAGGACTGTTATAACATCTCGTTGTGCACCTCCCCTTTTGATTGCAATCCACTGTACCAAAAGTGTCCAAAAAAGACCAAAATCTAGTTTCTAACTGCAGTAATAAGCCCACATTGAAAGGATTTCAACGATATATCGTAAATGGTATTTATTTTCATTTGTTCCAGTTATAGCCAAATAAAATTTTAATTAATGAAATATTTGAAAGGGGAAAGCACATCCGTTCAAATCCCCTTTTACATCTACATTTAAAAAATTTTTTTTTAATTTAAATATATTGATTTATTAATAATTATTAACCTTTCATTATAAAAAAAATACGATGAATAATAATTCAATAACAAACAAAAAAAAAGAAAAAATGTCTACAATTATTAATCAGATAAAATTTTACGTATTTACATTTAAAAAAAGTGTAAGTGTAATTTAATAGGCGTACAAAAAATCATGTGTTGTCAACATCAGATTCTATGTAATTAAAAATTAATAATATTTTTACATTAATCATAAATTAATTTTTTTTTTTTTTTTTTAATCATTTAATGGTATTAAATTGTAAATTTATTACAATTTTTATACTCATTCATTAAAACAAGATTAATTTTATCTTGTGGTTTATGTTCAGCCCAAATAAAAAAATTGGTTGTTAATGTTTAAAGAGCATTATTATTTCAAATTTTCTTTTAATTTCATGGAACAAGGATTATTTTTTTTGCACTGTGAGTATAAGTGCGTGTTTGTGTGTATGTAATATATATATATGAAATAAGAGAAATACATTTATCTGACAAATATTCGCTCCAGTGAATTTTATACGTGTTTATTCTCTCAAATAATCGGACTTATAAAACATATAACAGTATGAACGCATCAGGAACGAATGGTAACATAACACACGCGCACACACACACACACACACACACACACACACACACACACACACACACATATATATATATAAAACCAAACAAACTGTTTGGTTTACTTGTGTTTCCCGTCACGATCTTCAGTAGTTTTTAATGGGCGTTCATTATGAATGACTTACATCATGTTTTTATATGTGTGTGTGTATGTGTATATATATTATATATATATATATAACAAGTATTATTGAAATCTGATACCGACTGACTGAAATGTGCTGGGGCTCCATCGTGGTGAAACCACATATTTCCTCTTAATTGGAGTTTAAAAAAAAATATGATAATTTTCTCCATTTAAACGATTTGTTAGAATGAAAGAAATTTAAATCCAAAGTATATGCACATTAGAATATTTTACACGTGATTAAAAATCTGTTAAGAGAATTTGTAAACAAATTATTTTGAATACTGTGTACTTACAAGTATATAATTTGTGTAAACTTCTTTTTTAAATTACTGTATAAAAACTCATATTGGATAGCACACAGATCTGATTAACTCACCACAAATCAGTTGTTTACTAGCTGATTCTCAAAGTCAAAGGTTATGAGATTCAAAGCCTAGTAAAAGTTAGCTACTTTTATATGAAATTGAGTACTAGACAGTATATGCCAGAATACTTGACGGTTGAAATTCAATTAACCACAGGTCTCGGGAATTGTCAGCCTAAGTCACCTCATTTACATGCCATTCATATCATTGGGTCATGGAGGGTTGCTTATTATTTACTCGTTGAACATATTGTAATGTACACTTTAAGAGAAAAGAGTAAATTATACATTAGAATATATTTAAGAATTGCATTATAATAGGAAATGTACGTTACATAGACTATATTTATACTTAGGTGTAAGTTAAGAAAATATTAAAAGCTTAGTACAAGATTTTTTTTAAAATGAGCAGTTACACTAAAATATTTTACAAATATTACAAATATAACTAAGATAAAATGTGGATGATAGTATAGAAAAAGTTATTTTATGTATTAATATTTAGTTGTAAGAAACATTTCATCTAGTATTACTAATTGTAATCAACATGTGGATAAATAAAGGTTATTTATATATAAAACACACACACACACACAAATATATATATATAAAAACTAGGTAATTTGCTGCATTGAACTTTTGTCAAAACCCAATTGATTTTGTACTTACCTTACATACAAGTTTGGTTTTAATTATTAGTTTTAATCACAAATTAATAGTAATACTACTCTTAAACATATTCCTGAATACCTGAATAATATTTCACATTATAATAAATATAATAATACCAATTTATAATGTTTCAAACGAAAGCAAGATTTAATAAAACGTACAGTAATGTTTTGACAGACCAACAAGCGTTTAGGAAGGTTAAATTTTTCAAACCGGCGTTCGTTAATTTCCGCGTACATTCGTTCAAGCCCGAAGCTGTCTACATACATCTGTTTTTACATCATGTGTTTAACTCTGGGTCGGTTACTCGAGATATATTTACCGACTGACTACCTTTTTATAAAATAACATTATAAAACGGATTTTTTAAAAATTTATGCATTACTATCACAGATAAAATTTCTTTCTTTTTTATTTTTATTTATTTAAATTACTTATTTTTTTATTTCATGAATTAATTTACTACGACGATTTATAGAGAAGCTTATGTATAGGAATATGGAAATGGAATTTAGTAGCGTATAAAAAATGCCATGCCTGACGGGAATTCGAACCCGGGATCTCCGGATAAAAAACCGAGATGCTACCACTCCACCACGGAAATCGACGGGTAAATATATATTTTTAAATTATATAAATAATTAAAATATTATTATTATTATTATAAGTATTATTATTACTTCGTTTAATTTTATGTATTTGTTTGAAACATTATGACGCGTAAATTTTATTTACTTTTTTAGGGTTCTATTGAACAATTTTTTTATTTATTAAAACATTTCTTACTATAAAAAAATATTTTATTACGTTTATCCATCATTAAACATATCGTTTTAAACGTAATTCTAAATGGAGTGCATTTATACACATTATTTCTTTTAAATTACTTTTTTCTTATGATAATTAAAAATCATACAATGGCTGTCATCGATACCGCCTCTAGAATAAAACCTCTCAACAAGACGAAAATTTTCTCGAATTTTTAAGTGATAAAAATTCTTCATCAAGACCATATTTATCAAAGATTTTGTCGTGTAATATGAGATGTAAAATTTTGCCATTATCATATCATAATCGTTTGCCGACCTACATTTAAAATTGTTCAATATTTAAGCGTTTTGACCGTCCATGTCTCTGTGACATAACAGCACTGAAAACCAAGAAGTTCGCATTCGACGGTAACGGTTCGAGATAATGACCGCATAAGTGTTTTCATCCTTAGGAAAATCGCTCGAGATTGTTCGGTTCAAATTTTAATTTCTGCCAAAGATTCCCGGTTTATTAACACATATGTTGTTGCAGTTAAGATATACAAATTTAGCAAATTTTTCCACGAGTATACATCTTTATCATTCTATCGCCCCGAATATCACTTCGCTTACTGACCGTTTAATTAAGTTTGAATAAAAGTTTTCTTTTTCCTGTTTAGCCTCCGGTAACTATCGTTTAGATAATTCTTCAGAGGATGATATGTATGAGTGTAAATGAAGTGTGTATTGTACAGTCTCAGTTCGACCACTCTGAGATGTGTTGTTTAATTGAAAATCCAACCGCCAAAGAACACCGGTATCCACGATCTAGTATTCAAATCCGTGTAAAAATAGCTGGCTTTACTAGGACTTGAACGCTGGAACTCTGGACTTCCAAATCAGCTGATTTGGGAAGACGCGTTCACCGCTAGATCAACCCGGTGGGTCAATTAAGTTTGAAATTTGTTACACGTAACGATATTATAATTAGTACCAAGGAATCTTTACCGGAGTTACCGTTAATTATATCATCAGCAAAGATTATAAAAGATTGTAAAGAAGAAAAAGAAAAGATTATATTATACGTAGTCGATTATAATCGTTAAATATTTTTCCTTCAGCGACCTCAATCAGCCCCTTAATAAATATCTCATTAGAATAGTTTTAATGTTAACTTCATTCTATTATGACAGATTTTTCGTTTGCTGCTACTTTACGTCGTATCAATTAAATAACAACCCTTGTGAAAATGAAAACGAGCTTGCTATTTATTCGATTTAAAAAGGCTATAAGTTAAATAAATAAAAGATAACGGTTAAAAGAGATATTTAAACTGAATTTTTGGATTGTTCTACGTACAGCTATGGAAAATAAAAATTATTAGTTTCGATTTACATTACAATATATTTAGTAAAAGATTAAGATTTTTTTTTTGTTTGTGTATTAAAAAGCTTTCATCCTGAGAGAAAAAATTTCAACAAATTTATTTTTCTTATTTAAGGACAGATGGAAATACGTTTAATATTACAACTTGTTTTTATGTGTTTATATATCTATTTATCGGATATATTCTCGTAACTTGATTCGAAAAATGAAGTATTATTTTTAATGAAGTACAAATATTAAGAAAAAAAGGCTTTATAGTTTAACATGGAAACAAAATGTTTCATCGACGTACTGAAACTTAACTATTTTTTTTTTTTTTCAGTTTATATATTCAGAAACCGATTTTTTCTAAATGATTTATCGGTATTCTATTTTTTAAATCGTACATAAGTAGATATAATATAAGTATTTTTATAAAAGAATAATTTGTTTTTAAAGGTATAAACGTTATAGCTGCAGAAAAAGAAGTCGCATCTGGACTTGAATTTCTGAAGCAAGCCCTGGAAAAGCTTTGTGTAATCTTTGCCGTATATCAATACCTTATGCCGGTGCGACGACTAGTAATCTATCTCGTCATATTAAAGTTAAACGCCCGGGAATTGATATTTCAAGACAAAAAAATTCTTGTCCTTGTGATTATCGTATTTCAGAAACGCATTACGATTTAAATCTTACGTCTATTGCGATTTATTTTTTAAGAAAATATTCATAAATAATGAATATAATTTCCTTATGGCTTTTTTTTTAAATATAAAAACTTAATAATACGGCTCAAATTTTGCGTGTCTGGATTTTTGAAAATCTTTGTGTTTTATGACCAGCGGCGGCTCGCGTATAGGCACTGTGGACTGCAGCATTACCTGTTTTCGCTTAATATTATCGATAACATTTAATATGACGAGTCCTTTTTCCTTAAATTCTTTCTTTATACTTGTACAATATATAATAATCCTTAAGCTTAATGTCAGTAGCCATCCCCCAGTTTATGAAAAAGATACGAAAATCTTTGTACGGAATTGTGCGCTTCACAGTTCCAGCGGCGTTGTGTTTAGCTGTTGTGCGCATGCGCACATAGGAAACTGCCAGAAAGAGAAAACACAGTCGCTCCCGCAGAGCCCACCCTGGCGTGCCGGCGGAAAATAGTTTTCTTTTACGCCACGTGTTTACGGAAACTTCCTTTTTCGTTCGCTTCTCTAATTCGATCATCTGCGGAAGGAATGCGAAAGTGTTTATTTGTCTTTTCAGTAGCGATCAGAAGACTGCTGAAAGCAAGGGCACTTTGATCGCCAAATCAGAAGGGCTAAAGAGAAGATAATTAGTAAAAACTAATAACGAATTTGTTTCTGCGTACATAGAAATTGAAATTAACCGCCGTTGGAGTAAAGTGTTTTTAAGCGGAGATTTTATCGCCTAATATTACTAAAAAAATATTATCTGTTGACATTTTATTATTTATTCGATTAAACCGAATAGGCCTTTTAAGCGTAATATGCTTAGAAACGGTGGGCCGTATTCTTGAATGTAATAAAGTGTAGAATTAGATTATTATCCTGCTTTCTGCTATCGATTCATTCTTGTTTTCGGTTCTTTTATTTTACAGAAAACTTTAACCGCGGCCTTGAAAAGGCTAAGAAAATCAACTTCGTTAAATTTAGCTACGAACCGCTACCGTTCATGTCTGTTTCTAACCAAACGACACGATTTCAGCGATGAAGAATTCCAGAAACCGGGTATCTCTCGATCGGATGGACCGATTTGGATGAAATCGGCACGATGATTTTTTGTACGTGACGGCGATTAATTTGTCACGATAGGTGTAGGAGGCAAGGAGATGTGGACCTTAAGGTCCTGTATCTCAAAATTTTATTCAAAGGGCAGAAATGTTTCCTAGCGAACATATTTTCCGGTATTATTCAATCCCCTATAAAGGGATAAAAATATCCTTTTTTCAGTTTGTCGCGCGGTTGGCGAAAGGACCTGTTGGTCTGCCTAAATTATATTTGAACTATATTTCGACGAAATAGACTTTTCCGTTATCGGTCTAGAAATGTTAATCGCTGAAATTACTTAATTTTTCATATTTACTTATAATTCTAACGTTACATATTTGTTAAACTGTTTACGCCGTATCAAAACAGTACATACTGAGAATATTATTAAGCGACGTCAGGAACTGGGCGGAGCGAAAGCACGGTAACACAGGCTACGAATTTACCCGGCTCCTGTCTGGACATAGATGTTTTCGGGAGTCGTCGCTCCTCGATCGCCCCCTGGGGACGCCTTCCGGTCATACGGATTCGGATAGTAGAGTGCCTGTGTGATCATGCAGGGACTGTACATATCATATGGCTTAGATCCGGGCCCTGCAGGATAGGGGGGCAGGATTTTTAGCGGGGGAGAACCCCGCACTGCCATTAGTGCTGGCCTGACGGCGGCTGGCAGAGCTTTTTCCTCCCCCTGCGGAAAGAGAAAAAAAAATGAATATTATTAAAAATACTGGTATCAACATTTTATTTTTATTAAATTTCAACTCTACCCGTATTCTATTTTCCCATTTTTGACAGCTGTTTTTAAACGCTGTACAGAGAAGTGAATACAGTATAAAAAATTAATGAAACTTATAGTAAAATCCAATATAAGTTACGTAAATTAGCGAGCGATTTAATAAATAAACCTCGAAAATGAGAAAACTATTTCACAAGAACAAAATATTTTTTATACATTTGGTAAATATAAAAAGCATATAAATGCTGCATAATAAATATGTACAAGTTTATCCCGGTTTCAAAATTGCCACAATAAACACTTAAATTACTTATATACGCTATTACTATCTCGTATCAGACATATATATATATATAGGTTATCCACGTTAAAAATGTACATTTATTCCTACTGTGGAATTTTTAATCCCCATAATAAAACTAGAAAGGCAACAATATTTTTAAGAAATTATATGCATAATAACTTTTAAAATACGAGTAATACATAATTTCTTATTTTTTACCGTATTTTACGATAATTTATTCAGTTAACGTAGTTTCTTAAAATTTTTGGAACTCTGCTTCAGATCGTGCTTAAAACATAATTAACGTTTCGTTACTTATTCCGTTATATTCAATAAACGGATGTAGAAATTTTAAACATTTAAAAAGATTTATTACGTTTTTTAACGGGATTTAAAAAACATTCGATAGAATAAATCCATAATACATCCATAGATCGATTAACTCATTCCAATCAGGAAAAGGAAAGGTGGATATCGTTTTGATAATAACCGTAAATTAAAAGAAGATTTCCATCTTTGAGTTAGTGGCGTTTTTATTTCTGTAAACTACAGGTACGTAAAACTGATAGGCGACGGTCGTAAACGTATCAAACAAATATCACACCTTTATAAAACAATGCAAGCAAAACCGACATCAAAATCCGTTCAGCACGCAACACCCGGTCGGTTTACCGAAAACGATTTGAATGGATTTCAATTAAACAACAGATTTTTCTTTGAAATTACGAACGGTAACGTATTCCTTATAAAATTATAATCATTTCCGTCTTCATTTTCTCAATTTATCCACCATCGTGTCATATTAGTAAAGTTTTCATCGGTTTATTATCGTCTGCGAGTAAACAGTAATTTTATTTGCAATTATTTCTAAATTCGGAAAATAAAATTAGGTTAGAATTACGAACAAAATTAATAGGATAGCTGCCGTAATTACAATGAAGTTAAAGTTAAAATAGAAAGTAATTGTAATGTTTACAAGCCGTAATTTTAACGATAAATATTGTTCGAGCTGGTTGTAAGTAATAGTTTAGATGTAAAATTAGATATTATTTGTAAATTACCCGTCAAGATTGCGATTATTATTTTAAGATAGGTAAATCGGATTCATATTTTAAGTTTTTTTGTTATTTTTGCGTAATAAAATAAATGTTATATCCGTTGAAATGTTATTTTTTGAAAAATGCTTAGTAAATTTTTGGAAGGCGTAATTTCTTTTTATCTATTTCAAGAAAAATTGCCCGTAATAACGAATAAATTTGAGCGGTGCAAAAAAGTAGATTTCTTTGCTTGCGAATTCCGAGTTTTTATAAAATGTTTATAGCGCCTTAGAAATTAAAGAAATCTGCATATCAAACGGAAATATTTATAAAACAATCGAACTTTATGTTTCAACTTGGCTCGGTTCTTTTAATCTTGGAGATGGCAGTACATCGTATCTCGTTAAATTTATTATTTTTATTTATGTTTTTTTAGTAAATTAACCGGAGGCAGGGGCAATTTTTTTTTTTTTTTTTACCTTTCTTCACCCCTTTTGAAAAATCGAAGTCTGTTGTTATTTATTCGCGTGAAAATTACACACATCAGAGAACCAATAGATTTACCGCTGAAAGAAAAATCTGAAAAATTATAAATACGGATTCTATTATTTATTATAAAAAAATGTTACGCGCTTTTTAAGTGTGTTAACATTTTCCGTTGAAAATACATTTTTTAAAAAATAATAATAAACGTTCTTCTGGTATCGAGTGATCTTTATTTAAATATTCTACATTACATTACACAATTAACGATTACTAAAATTACAAGCGATAACAAAATTCTAATAGATATTTTACTAGTAATAATTTTTTTTTTCTTTTTAACAGGTGACAAATTAATTTTATCTAAATCTAATGTTTTTAAACTTATATAAAATTCTGTGCGTCGAGACTAATCAAAACTTAGTTCATTATATAATTTTGGATGCCCGCGACTTTTATCGCATACTGTGGGTTATTTATTTATATAATTTTACTGTTATTAGGATCGATAAGATATATTCCTTAAAGTGTTTTAGTTATTTTTTACTTATAATTTACAACTTTTATTTTTACGTAAAAGGAAGTATTGTAATCGCGAATAATTTCGGTTTTCAGATTTCA
This sequence comes from Lycorma delicatula, assembly GCF_047948215.1. Classification (NCBI taxonomy): domain Eukaryota; kingdom Metazoa; phylum Arthropoda; class Insecta; order Hemiptera; family Fulgoridae; genus Lycorma; species Lycorma delicatula. The sequence continues at coordinate 33,296 of NC_134458.1, forward strand.
ACGGAAATATCCATTTTCACTTGTTTTTGCGTGACGTCTGTACATATGTATGTGCGTACGTAATTACCTCGCGTAGCTCAAAAACGATTAGCCGTAGAATGTTGGAATTTTGGATTTAAAACAGTTGTAACACATCTAGTTGTGCACCTCCCCTTTTGATTACAATCGGATGAACCAAAAGCGTCCAAAAAAGCCAAAATTTAAAAAAATTAGATTTTGAACTTTTTCTTAACTGAAGTAATAAGCTCTGATCGAGAGGTTTTCTGCGATATATCGTAAGCGGTACTTGTTTTCATCGGTTCCAGAGTTATAGCCCCCAATAAAATTTTAATTAATGAAAGAAAGCGACCCCACGCACTCGTGGGTAAGATTACCCTTTGCGGGCCCAGTTAAGGGTTAAATTAAAAAGTTGATTATATATTTAATAATGTGTACATCACGCGAATTTATTTTATTTGTTTTTCCGATTTACATTTAAATTACGGGTTCGTTTATTAACTTCATGTAGTTTTTAACTCATAAGTAATTAACCGTTTAAAACAATATCTTTTTCACGTGTAAAGAAGGATATATTTTAGGTAAGAGGGCCGTATTAAAACCACGTGTTTTCGCGTCCCTCAGTTTTCTGTTTTTATTAAATATTTATTAATTAAATATTTACTCGATTAGTATTAGGACATAGAGTATATTTCTGTGAACATTTTCAAGTGATTTGATCAATTTTAGGACGATTCTGTGATTTATTGTAGAATTTTACGGTTTTTAATTTTAATATTAATTTTTAATAGCCATTTAAATGTTTATAATAAATGACGTATAGCTACTTCGATGACGCCATCTTTCTCGTTAAGTGTGTGTGTGTGTGTGTGTGTGTGTGCTGCCAGGCCAGCTGCGCTTCCCTACTCTGTTGCTATTGGTGCAGAGGGGACACGTGATGCGCCATGCTGCTCTGCGCATCTCAGTCACTGCTATGTAGTTAGTGCAAGAATTATATAAAAATAAAAAACCTAGACTTTAACGTAATATGTTTTAGAATTACTACTATTCCAGGAATACGCTTGCATATGCTAAATACTAACTCCTCCTTCACCCAAAAATACCCGGGAGCTGCTGATTACAATACAATACATAAATACGAGCCTTATAAAAATTTAATTCGCTAACGTCTAAAAATCTGGATTCCTGCAACTCTTTCTTGCGTAAAGTAGTGGGTTATTTCTATATAAAATTTTACTATTATTGGGGTCGATGAGATAGGTTCCTATTCCTTAAAGTCTTTTCGTTATCGTTTCCTGATGGTCTGATCGGGTAGCGGTTACGTAAGATAAAAGAAAAACATAATAAATCGCTTAAACGCTATTTAAAGTTTGTTAAATTTATAATTATATACCAGAATCGCAAGAAGAGTTTACGCGTCAACTATAATAAAGGAAAACAATACGGTAAATAACATTTACGCTACAAGAACAGAAGACTAAACAGAAAATATTACACTCTGCATCGAATACAATTACATTCGCAAATACAAAAATAATAAAATCTAATTTTACCTTTTTTTATTATATTCCGGCAATCCAGAAACAGCCGCGAACCGTAAGTAAGAATTAAATAAAATATTTATATAACGTAAATCTTGTAAAGAGCTTAGCGCAATGATTTATCGATAACAAAACATTTACACTGCACAACCGACGCTTACGTACTCACGAACACAAATGCTCGATAGATTGGTAACATCGTCTTCCCCACCCATATTATTATTAACAATAATCTTGCGTGTGTAATTCGTTGGTAAGTTCACATTTGTTGACAAATTCTAGCCGGTATTGCGAAATCGACAAAACTGCTGTCTGCGACGTGTGTCCTTGACCACAAAATCTAATAATTTTTATTTTTTCCTTTTGCGGCACACTTGACAAAAAATACTGCATCTCTGTTATATCCGTTTAATTAAATTTTCATTAACATCTAAAGAAACATATTTACAATTCTTATTTGTATCGCTAGATTAAATAATAAAATCTTCACAATTTATTTCTCGATCGATATTATTTCAAATGAGCATAAATATTTCCATTACTTTTTGTTAGCACTAGACTAGATAGGGAATCTTGGAGAACTGCATCAAACCAGTCAAATGACTGAAGACAAAAAAAACTTGTTTTTCCTTATTCTAATTTTTGTCGATACTATTCCAGTCGCATAAAATATCAGTTACATATTATTCATACAGTCGATAATCCTACTCTCTTAGCCCTACTTTTTCTAAATAAGATACATCCCATATATCGTTTATTTTTTGAATTTTTAGAACTCAAAATCGTATTTTGAAATTTTAAAAATTTACTGAGATTACTAATTTTCCCTACTCCATACCCTGATGTTAGAATATTCCTGATCTGTGCTTTTCCCCTTATCGACCTAGTATCTATTAACTCTCTCTCCTGATCGAGCGATTTTTCATCCGCGTGTTTGTTACCGATGTACTGAAGCTTCATTTCTTCAAAATTTTCTGTTAGTTTTCGTTGCGGTCCATCATTATGGCCGATAATGATATTTTTCTGTCGATTATCGTTTCACCTTGGACGATCTTAACTTTGCCGTTCTTCATTTTTCTATTAATTTTATTTCAAAATATCTATATACAGTACATCGCCCGTAAATTTTTAAGTATAATATAACGAATTATATGAAATCAAAGAGCGATTAAACGATCGCCAACAAAAAACAAATAAACGAAATGACGATCAGCTCCGACTTGGCAAGAATATTGTGCGACAATATCAGAAGAGTAATGAACTAAAAGATACAAATTTTTGCACCTTATTAAAGATCGGGCATGCATGTCTCAGTGTATATGTTGTTGTTCTTATGAGGGTCTATTTTTCAGTCAGTCTGTAATTAACTTTAATTAATGTAAATAAAATTAAACAGAAATTAAAGTAGAAAATCCAAAAATAATACGATTATAAATTATAATTTTCAATTAATATTAAATAATCAGACACTTCACCAAATCTATTAGATATACACGTTTTTAAAATTCCATAAAATTTTATTTCACTAATAACTTCTGATTTTTTTTTCCATATATATATATATATATATATATATATATATATATATATATATATATATATATATATTATTGAATTGTATTTATTATTGTAATTTTTTTTTTTTAAATAATGGGTTAATATATTAAAGCAATATATTTAACCTAAAAAAAATGAAAGTTAAAAAAATAAATAAAAAATTAAAATAAAAAAACGTATGAAGTTTGATTGGAATCGATGAGCCTTTCCTTTAAGATCCAAACATTTCATAAATTAAAATATTATTTTAATTTCGATCGCAATCGAAAAGTGTGGTCCACAATTAATGTTACAACAGCCCTAATCTAAAATTTCAACATCCTCCGGCTAATCGTAGGATTCGTTATAAATACCGAACATTTTCGGGTAACCCATCTTTTTCTTTCTTTTTCCTGTTTAGCCTCCGGGAATTACCGTCCAGGTATTACTTCAGAGAGATATGTATCTGTAAATGAGGTATTTGTACAGTCTCAATTCGACCGTTCCTGAGATGCGTGGTTAATTGAAATTCAACCGCAAAAGAACACCGGTATCCACGATCTAGTATTCAAATCCGTATAAAAGTAACTGATTTTACTAGGACTTGAACGCTGGAACTCTCGACTTCCAAATCGGCTGATTTAGGAAGACGCGTTCACCACTAGACCGATTCGGTGGGTTAGTAAACATCACTGCGTTGTGATTTTAGTGTCCATGTCTGGTTCTTCGAAAGTAAAAATTATAATTAATCTTAACGTCAAGCCTATCTAGGAAATATATTTAATGTAAATATAGTCTTATGAAAGCAAACAATACGAGGTGTATTTTCTCCTCCTTTTAGGTAATTAGTTATAAAGGAGGTAATCTCCTAACTCAAAATTTGTGTTAAGATTAACCTTCTCGGCCGTCCCTCTACCGCAGATTTATGACTTATTGTTAAATCGTCATAGCTATTACGATAATAAAGGAATTACTTAAAACCGATTACGGTCACACATTACTGACATCAGATATTCTTTATTTCTCTGTTATAACATCCATAGAAATGTAGTCCCTACTCCAAATTATAGAACGTAGGAGACCCCCTTAGTTCTTTTGCTTTTCTTAACCGCCTATTGATAATCTGCCTCAAAATGTTATCGTTAATTTTAACCCTCTTCGCAGAATTTTCTGTAAAAAAAATAATGTGACGAGTAAGAAAAATCACCTAAATGTATCGATTAAAATTTATTTCATTCCTTTTTCATCAAAATGAAAGGCTTTCAAGAAACAAATGTATCCTGTGTGCTCTTTATTTTGCGCTCGTAAGTAACAAACATCTTTACCGTTGTACGATCAATTCTAATTTATCCTTGTATTTTTATTTAACATCACACTATTCGGTAGTCACTTATTCTAAAGAGAAAAAAAAACAAAATTACCTGTATTTTATCGAATCGGGCTATAGAACAGTTTACTTGTTCTTTGGAGTACAAGAAAGGAGTTAATTATTTTTCTGCTGTTGTTCTTAATAAGATCTAGTTAAATCTTTTTCCCCGTTAATTTAATTAAAATATTCTCTTTTACAGAAAAAAATAATATTCCGTTTTCAATGATTTTTTAATTCGTTTTTTTCATCGCTGTGTAATATGCGCTCAATGCCTTTTAGCTGTTTATTTTTTTGAATTTTATTTTATCTACCGATCATCTATGCAGATATTTAATATTTCTAAGAACTAATATAGACTCACCGCATCCAATTTTATTTTATATGTCGCTCTAATTAAAGTTTTACCTCTATTTTCTTTGATTTATCCGGTATTATAAGAGTTATTTTTTTATCGATGTATTTCCATCCTTAACCTTTCTTGATATTAATTGTATAATGCATTATCAGTGCAAAATATTTGTAGATTTAATACAGGTCTGTTGTCCTGTCACCGTCTGAAATAATTTTACCGTCTAGACGAAAACAACTTTATACTTAATTACATCGGGATAGGAACAGAACTTCTTAGGCGCACTCTTTGATATTTACATAATCGGTGTTATGCTAAATATATGCTGTAATTTCTTTCTCAAAAACAACCGCTTTAATGTAATTTAGTTAATTAGCGAATTCTTCGTTAAATACTAGCTAAAATAAAAAATGATAACTAATTGCAAACTTCAAGTTAATTTCTAGCGATTTCAATTTATAAATTTCTTCTGTATGAAATGAAACGCGTCAAAAAAGAGGTACTGGAATTTCTGATGAAAGATGCTATATTTCATCGGAAATTAAATACTATAGATTAAATAATATAGATTATCTATGTAGATTATTTGTAAATTCATTTCTACATTAAATAAATCGTGACCGATTATTTTTTCGATTATATTTCATTAAACTAAAAGACCCGTCTCCTATATCTCCCAAATTTTGAAAAATTTGTTACCTATGTCGGTAAGAAGATTATTGCGCTATTTGTTTTGTATTTATTATTCTGGTGAATTTACTACGTCGATACTACTCTCGATTCTACTTTCAAGATTTTATTATTTTTTTAGTCGATAAATTAATTAGCTATATAAGCGTGAAAATAAACGATTGAAATTTTATACGAAAAAAAAAATCGATCCTGACCGGAATTTGAATTCAGTACTTTCCAAACGAAAAGCTGAGATATTCATTATCTTTCTGTTACGGAAGTCAAGTTTGAGACGCATTTCGTTATCTTATTTCATCAGACAGCAGATCTAAAGATTTCAGATTCGTTGTTAATTTGTTTTTTTCTTCAATTTCACATTTGAAATCTCCTAAGCCTCTTTTTTTTTCTTAGTCTCGGTGTTTCATCCGTACTTACGCATACTCCAAACATAACTTTACATAAGATGCTTCTATAACTCTAATATCTTCTTACGTAAGTACAGTTTCTGTTAAATAATATGCGTGTTTCTAAAAGATCATCCGATTTTGAAATTTCATAACTATTTAGCTTTTAGTCCGTTTTGATCGAGCAAAGTACCGTTACAAAAAGCGGGAACTCTCGAATTTCACGAGGTTGCCGCCGGGTAGCTCCAGAACTTCGTTCGCTTCAACGTTAGAAAAAATGGCGACTTCACGACAGAAATCACGCTTGTTCTCGCACAGCGTGAGTTCGTATTTACTGTTCGGTGTGATTTCCATAGCGAGTACGTCCTTCCGCTAAGAGAATTAGGCTCGTATAGACGATTTAAAGACACGGGTTGTCTACGTAAGGGAAATCAAGCGGACTACCCCGTAGTCCGCTTGATTTCCCAATATATGGATTTCAGACCAATATATGGAACGAATCCGTCTGACTTTCTCAAGCAGCCCCCGAAAATAAACTCGCCGTGCCGGTAGAAAAGTAAACGTTCTCAGAAAGTCTATCCGGTTTGTTTTGTGTGTCGTTTGCTTACGAAACCGTACAGGATTCGGTTAGCGCAATCTCTTTATGAAGGTGACACCAAAAACACCGAATTTTGTGAATTCGTCCTTAATAAGGCGGAGGAAGAAGATGACTATTTTGTAACGCGCTTAGTGTTTAATGACGATGCTACTTTTCATTTAAGCGGGAAGGTGAACCGCTACGATCGATATTAGAATGACGGGGTACGGAAAGATGCCGCGTGAATTTGGACAGCATGAGAGAGACTCTTCCAAAGTTATATTTTTTGTGCGGTTTCGGGGGAAAAGGTGTACGGTCAATATTTTTTTCTTAGAGAACACTTTTGTGGGAACAACGTGTCTCGATACGCTTGAAAACCGACTTTTCCCTCTACTAGAGGTCGATTCGGATAAGTTATAACGGAAGGGGGAACATGTAGCGTGGTAAGTGCCACAACACGAAAAGTCTGAGTCTGAGGACTGCAGGTAAAGGCTTTGGCCTACGAACTCTAGAGGCGGTGAGATACCGGAATAGCTGATGGTAAGTGGTTCAAACAAAAAATAAAGATACCGTGCACCGTCGTCCCAATATTCAATATTTTTCAAAATACATACGATTTAAATCGGATGATTCTTTTTCGGACACACTTTAGCCGTATATTTCCTTAACTATTGCTATTCTAATTTTATTATTTTATTTCACGATTTTAATTTTTTTTACAATTTTATTAAAGTATCGTTCAATTCTTTTCTCTTTTATGGATATATTCAATCGCTTTTAATTAATTTTTTTTACGAAGATTCATTTTTCGCTCGATGTTTTCTAATTTTGAAATCATCTGTTTAATATCCTGCGTTTCATTTTCAAAAAAAAACCTTGTCGTGTAAAAAGGTTACGCATTTTATTTCCTCTTTCTACGCTGATATGTTGATCGATCCCTTTATACTCTTACAGATAATTTTTGATATATATATTTATATATTATATTAGAGAAAAATTAATACGTACAATTTAAGAAAAAAATTGATAAAAACGCAGATATTATTTGATGGAAACGAACAATTTAAGATACAAATTACATCTTTTTCTATTTAACCGATTTATAAGGTATTTTTATAGTTAAATCTCCTTATAAGATACGAGTAAAGTTGGTTGAACGTATAAACAAATGAATGAAAGTTTTATTTCCAGATGAGAGGAAACAAGAACGTTTACCGTGGTTGTTAGGCATAAATTGTGCATATTACTGTCGTGGATTCTCGGGCTAGTATAAAATATGTCAAAATATTATTTATTATTAAATAAGAGAAAACGATTTTTTATTTTATTAACATATTGTAACGTGTGAATTTCTGTATTAGTACAGGCAATTTGTCATCAAAGCAGGCTGTATTTGAAAATCCTTATCTACCGATTGATCTTTTGTCCGTGCGTTAGGGGTGATGAGGGAAGCTTAACTCCAGATTTTTAACATCCCCTCCCGTAGGTTTTTGAAATGCGTTTTTCTCTGAATCTATGCGTTTTAGAGAAAAGTTTTACAAACAAAAAATGTAGAGGATATTCTCCTCTACAATTAATGGCTTTGAAGCTATGCCGTATAATTTGAAATTGAAATACTAGGTGGCGCTGAAGTTGTAAAAGAAAACGTTGTAAACGAGTAGACCGGTTTCGAACACGAGCCAGATTCACGACATTTTCACACTTTCACAAGCTACAGCTCCAAAACGATAAGTCGTACAAGAAAATTGTTTAAATAAAAGTCGTGTGTTTTTTTGAGATTAACAACTTTACCAAATGCAATACAGACGAAAAACAATTTTTTCCGGTGAAAAACCCGAAAAAACACGTTTTTTGATTACAAAGGAATTGCAGTGTGTATGTATTTTTCTAAACGGTTCATTTTTTATCTTATTTATTTCGTTTAAAATAAATATGTGGTAATAATAGTCATATAATAAGATTGGGAATAGTAAACATCGAGAAAAAAATTAATAAATCTGTCAAATGAGATTATTGTATTGTCGAATTTGTTTAACTTCGTATGACGCTGTAATTATTTGTGTGATTTATATGCTCTAAAGCGTAAATAATGTCCGTCAAATATAAATATAATGTGTGTGTGTGTGTGTGTCTGTTGCGCGCGCGGAATTGGTAAAGATAAGTGTAATATAAAGAAAACGTAATTAGATTAAAAATATTTTTTCAGTCCATTCATAAACCTTTAGGAATTTTATTTTTATCGCAATTTAAAACTTCCCTTCTAGCTTTATTTTTTCCATTTTTTTAGTTTTTACACACATACATACATAGATACTAGCCCCCCCGGCTAGCCAGTACCTGGACCCTCGGGGTCCAGTCGAACCTCGGAGTCAATTCAGGAGCTCCTCGGGGGCCTATCTCAGCGGCGCAGAGCTGACGTCGCTCGCCATTTCCGTCTATCCAGAAGGTTCCGCCACCCTCATCTTTGCTCAGTTGTTTATCCTCAAGGTTGTGAGAATAATAGTCATAAGTAACAATATAAATATTCAGGCTTTACAGAAACACGAAAAAGAAACTGAATTACAGAATCCAGAATAATTGTAACTTTTTTCTGTTTAGCCTCCGGAATTAACGTAAGGTATTACTTCAGAGGATGACTGAGACTGATATTTATGAACGTAAATGAAGTGTAGTCTTATATCTCGGGAGGAAATACCCCGTTTGAAGTTTGGAAATCGGAAGAGCGGGAATTTACATCGACATTTCCGAATCGCCGTGATCTGTTAGGTAGAGAGTCTACCTGATGCGTGCAAATGTTAGCCTTCGACTTACTAACAAACGCCCCGTTACAATTTTGAATTCGGACGATTGTTTTCAGAGATATTATAAGAGAACCCCATTGTACCTCCTAAAACAACGCCCCAGGGAATCCTGTTTGTTACCGGTTAATAGTAATGATCGGTCTATCTTCCCACAAGATGCTCGCATACCTTACCGCTCTAGCCTTACACCCAGCGCCTGCGGGTAAGACCGTTATTGTTTAACAGAAATCTTTTAAATTTATTTAATATTATTTTATTTAACGTAAATTTAATCCTATTATTTTTGTAGTATTTTTCATTCGATCGATTCGAATCGTTTTAGGCCGGTTTCCAAATAGGCTTTCAGTACACCCTAAATTAGTAGTCTCGTCCAAAAATATTTTTGACGTATAAGCAAATGTTAATATTTATTTTTTTATTCACGTTTGAGCAGTTATTTAAGCGGTATTGCAGGACCGCTTACGAAACTAGCTGTAAAACACATTAAATAGTCTTTGCATATAACGATAACTTGTTTAGATGTATTAAACGATATTTTATATAATTAATTTTAATCGAAAACTCGACGTTCGGTTTAATTTTTTCATAACGGGAGCTACTTGATCGCTTTTCTTCTTCGATGTCACCACTTCCCTTTTTTATTAAGTCGAAATAATTTTAAAGTAAGATTTGTTATCCCCTACTAAGTAGCCACTATATAAGATCGCTGCTCGCTTAGTTTTTGGTTTATACTATCTGTATCATCGATTGTTACGGCTGAAACGTAGAAAAAGCAACTGAAGTCGCTTTCTCTGAAGATATTGATGTTTACTACGCGGTCAGTCTGCGGCGAACAAAATGAAGATGTCGCTTATACAGTACGAACGTCTCTTGCATTTTAGCGGGCTTTACATACGGATGTGCTACAGGGTATTTTTTTTCTATTCGATAAAGCAACCGGAAACTACTTCACACCTTATTATCTTGATAATGATTGTTTCAGCGATGATTTTTATTTCACGTAAAATCGCGTATACATTTCTGATAATATTTATTATTTTATACTTTATATTTACTTAAAGCAGACGTCAAATATTTACAATCGATGCGATGTTTGATGAAAATTTATTTAGTTTGAAAAAAGAGAAAGACGATTTTAATTATTGAAATCTATCTAGTAAAGAAGGATAAATATAAGTAAAGCAACGTACATGGAATTTGTTAAGTAGGTATTTGGAAATATCCCTTGGAAGAAGCCTGAAAAACTTGTAAAGAATATAAAGTTAAAATATAGAGAATTTAAAATTATTTATAATCTGAACAAAACTCAGGTAGCTTGGGTTTAAAATAAAAGACCGAAAAGAAAATCTGCAAAACAGTTAAGAAGCGAGACGAGAATGCAGTGTCCATCTCCAGTACTTTTATAAAAAAAAATAATAAAACACTCATTTTATATATATATATATATATATTATTTGGACAGTAAAATTTCAACCGGTGAAAGGATGTAAGGTGGCGTGGGCACAAACATTGACAATAAGAAAGCAAGTAAGCCAAAAATATCGTTTTTAAATTGTGTTAGAAAATGAATTGAAAATTAACCGATTCGACTAAATGCGAAAGAAAGCGATATAAAATAAATCGAAGATGAAAGAAGCCGATAGTAATTTTTGAGCAAAAACGGTCGACTTTCCGTTTAAGGTTCCCAGAATCGGTAATTTATATTGTAAGTAAATATCGAAGGTAAAAACCTTAGACGATCGCACGACCAGAATACATGAAGCAAATACCAAACCGATGATATTCACGGCAGGACCCTGGGACGTCCCTGATTCAAATCCTGATTAAATACAGTATATTTCACATGCTATAGAGTTTTCCGTTTTTTATTCAGATTTACAAACAAGCTTTCTAGTTAACGAGTTGTTTTTATTATCGACCTAGGAAAAAACCGGCAAGATTACAAAATTCGAAGTCGATAGTTCCAGCGTTCAAGTCCTAGTAAAGCCAGTTATTTTTATACGGATTTGAACAGTAGATCGTAGATACCGGTGTTCTTTGGCGGTCGGGTTTCAATTAACCACACATCTCAGGAACAGTCGAACTGAGAATGTACAAGACTACACTTCATTCACACTCATACATATCACCCTCTGAAGTATTATCTAAACGGTAGTTACCGGAGGCTAAACAGGAAAAAGAAAGAAAGAGATAAGGTGGCATCAAACGTAAAAAGGTTTACGGTTAAAGACGTAAAAGAATCGGTATTAAACGCGTTAAAAAAATATTACCGTTTGAGGCTGGAAAAAGTATATTAATCGTGCCGAAAAACTCCACGAGCAGCACTTGACGAATATGTCGTTACTGAGTGACGTACAACCTTTTATACCGAATGTAGATGAAAGTGACAGCCATAGTTCTCGTGATTTTAAGGATTTTAATCCTTGAATTAAAGGATTTTAATCGTAATTAATTTTACGTAAGAGTTTTAATGTCATATGACAATGAAATTTCTGTTGTTTTAAAGTAAATATTTTTATGACGAAATGTTTATTTCTGTTCATATTAGAGGTGTGTACGATTTTTTTTTCTCGTTTATATTGGTTAAGTGTTCTTTTTTTTTAATTTCCTATTCCAAAAACCTAATATTCTTTTGAGCTTTGTAGATCTACAAAAGTACAAAATAAAAATATTAAATTGTACAACAAAATACAAAAATAAATAGCTTTAATGAAACCTGAGTAAAAGCAAAATACGAAAAAAAAACCAATTAAATTATAAACCGTACGGTAAGAGTCTCTCAGATACCATTTCTTCCGCCTAAAAAAACAAAAATTTCTGAAATATAAATAAAATTGTTTTTAACAAAACGATACCGATATTGATTGTATAATTTCTCTAAATGTGATATGTATTATTCGTTGTTTAATAAATAAAATCGGGCCGGTAAGAGTTTTCTAACAAATTGTTCTATTTTTTGCTTATTATATAGAACGCTTAAACATTGTTTGTTATCTATTGTGTATATCTGTCGTCTATTACAAATATTTAACTTTTTTTTAAAACAAAATTCTAAATTAATAACAGATTTTGATAATAGAAATGTAGCGTCTTACCTTTTTTGATATCGGTATCGTTTTGTTAAAAACAGTTTTATTTATATTACAGAAATTTTTCTTTTTTGAGCGGAAGAAATGGTATCTGCGAGACTCTTACCGTACGGTTTACAATAAAATTGTAATTTTTTTGGGATATCACTGCGTTTTGTTAAGATTATTCTTTTATTATTTTTACGAATTACTATTATTATCTAACGGGTTCATTATTAAAATTGATCGCCATTCTAGAACAATATACATTTATTGATTTTCTCGGCCAATTTTTTTTTTGACACTTCATACCGTATTTTTCCTTTTTTAATAAAATTTGTATAATCTCTCGTAAACTTATACTTTTTTTTAAAGAAGCGATTGGAATTATAAAAAATTGTTTCACCTTCAGTACTTTCATTAAAGTAACAGCATTTACTATTAAAACAAGCTGTAGAATATTTTCTTTTAAATTTTATTTTTTCCAGTACATTGTCAAGTTTTTGTACGCTATCTAGTACTATCAAGTACTGCTATATAACGGCGCGATTGTAAAGTCACCTTAAAAAATAAAAAAAATGACATATCGAGTCCCGCAGCGGTTGTCAAATGAAAATATAAATTGTCTGACAAAATTCGAGGTACATTTTGAAAGTATTCTTTGTTATAAATCTAATTGAACTGAAATATAATGTTTTCGTGCTTATTTTTTAATTTTTCCCCCCGTTTTTACTTCGCTTTTAGGTCAGGTCACGTTTAGAACCGTAAACGTAGTTCGTCGACTTCGTCGTCTGCGGACTCTTACCGGCGTGGAAGTCGAGAGTTCCAGCGTTCAAGTCTTGGTAAAGGCGGTTACTTATATACGGATTTGAATACTAGATCGTGGATACCGGTGTTCTTTGACGGTTGGGTTTCAATTAACCACACATCTCAGGAACGGTCGAACTGAGAATGTACAAGACTACACTTCATTTACACTCATCCTCATTCATCCTCTGAAGAATTATCTAAACGGTAGTTACCGGAGGCTAAACAGGAAAAAAGAAAAAAAGAAATTCATAATTTAAGTGCCTGTAAAAGTTACTGAATTCCCTTTTTGCTAATCAACAGCAAAAATAACTTTAAAATTAACGATACGTTTAACTGAACTGAGATATATATATTAAAGAAAAATATTGGCTCGACTCAAATATTCAAATATATATCTGAAATGTAATATTATTTTAGTAGCTAGCCACCATCCCGTACTTTTTTCTCGTATTTCTTGACTCCGAAGTTAAAAGTCTTCAAATTTCCTTTTTTTCTTCGATGTTAGTATTTTCACGGACGTATCTGCTTCGTCAGAATATTTTATAAGTATTACTGTTTCTTTAAAAGATTCATCATGTTCAAATTTTATTTGTATGCGTAGAGAACTTGAAAAATTTGGAATAGTTTCTTAGTAATTATGTGTGGGCTGTTGATCTCAAGATTTATCGCCGTTCAAATTTCCTGATAAAGTAAAATGTTAGGTAAGATTCAGATTCCCGAATTCAAATTTTTAATGCGTTCTGAACGACGTTGAAGTTATTCAAGAACTCAAAAACCGATTTAAACTTAATATATTTCTCAAAGCTTGCATTTGATTTTGAGCCGAGCGTACGCGTTGCATTTCATGTCTTTGAGAACGTTCTTGCGTAGATTTTACGTTGCCTGCGATTTTAAATTTTAGTAGCCCTACAAGTTTTTTTCTATTTGTGACGTAGGCGTTATTGAAAGTCGAATCTATGCCGATTACGGGTATGGCTTACCCTGATATAAATTTTTAGTTCGGGAACTAAAAATATTCAGTCTTACTCTGTACAGTCGTAAATTTCTAAACGGTCACAGTCGTCATTTCCTATAATTTTATTTTAAATTAATTTATTTTTACCTATATTATGATATCGATATAAAATAATATTTTATAGACGATGAATTAAATTTAGTAAAAAACATAATTGTTTTCTGACGAAGTCGATATTAACATAGACAACGACATTTTTATTTATAAGCTTTTTTATTTTACGATTTACATAGTAGTGAGATAGATGAGATTTTAACTGCGGTTAACTTTCCAGGTGTCATAAGAAAGTTAAGGTAAAATTTTTTTATTCCGGTTCAGTAATTTTGCGGTTATCGGGAACTAACGAAAAAAATGCCGTCAATATAATAGAATTGTGGTTATTTTTTTTTCTTTTATTTATATTTTTCAACAGTAAAGAATTTTAATTTTTTGCTATTTATTTAAAAATTTCCTTGATATTTTACTTCAAAGTAGGTAATTATTTTTTTCCTAATGTGTCGGAATATATATATATATATTTATTTATATTATTTCATTTTCAACAATTCTGTAAATGATTCTAAAAACGGTTTATTTGTTATATCGTTTTTTTTTTTTTAATAATTTTTGTCTTCAAATTATATTTTATAAACATTACGTTTAATTTAAATATATATTAGAATTAAGATTCATTATTAATTATTTTATCCGATCCTTTTATTTTTAATTTTAAGATCGATTGACGAATTAGTTAAATGTATTTTATTTGAAAAATATATTCACGTCGGTATAAATTGAACGTAAAATATTCAATGGAATATAAAAATTCATATTTCATTGTTGTGCAAAGGTTAGTTCATTTTTTACCAGCGACTGAAATATCAAACATACAGCTCTCTATAATTTTAATATATTTATAATTAGAACATACGTACAGAGTGTTGCGGGACGTATTCGCCGAACTCCAGAAACTGATTCAGGTCACCAAAAGGTGCAAAAACGTTCAAACCGACTAAGTCTTGCTTTGCTTTGTTTTCCTTCTGGACGCAATTTTGTGATTTTCAAAAAAAAAAATCACTTCTCAGGAACGGGTAAACCTACAATAATTAAATTTGGAAACTTTAATTTTTTATTATACAAAATAAAAAATTTTGAAAACGTCAACTTCTAAGATTTCAAAATGGGGCCATCTTAATTTTTTATTCTTCCATATCTTTGTAATTAATTGTTTGATAAAATTTTTACTTATTACAAAATTGATTAAGCATTTTATGCTGAACAAAATGACACTTTACTTGTAAAACTCCGTTGACACAAACAATCGAGTTATTGCGGACAATTAACCCGGCAGTACGTTTTTGACCCGTAATGCAAGCTGATTTGTCTGTTTCTGTTTCCTCCAATAAATGTAATGAAAATTATTAATAATAGTAAATTAATAAAAATTATCAGATTTGCTCTCGTGTCCCTTCTACGTTCTACGCTTGGAAATGCAAAATATTTAATCAAGGACACAAAATTATATTCGTATAGAAAATGTAATATTAAAATTATGATAGTTCTTTCCTTTAACTTCAGTCTAAACATCTTATTTGCTTTGCCTATATGTGTGTATGTATTGAGATCGCATAGACAAAAAACCAAAAGAATAAAATACGACAGATTTGTTAGTTGTTCATAATAATTACTTTATATTGCACAGCTGCGCACTCACTACCATTCTCTCTCTTTCTACACGCACTCGTGTGTCATACAACATTAGATAGAAACTTTTAACCTTGACTTTTTTTAATATTACACTGGACAGCAGTCATTGTTTTGTCTACTATAAAAAGAGATAGATACATTGCTTTTATTTCTCTCTTCCGGTTACAGTTTTTTTTTTTTATAGTTGCTTCATATCTTTGCTAATGTACATAAACCGGCCATATTTCTTCCTAATAACTTTGTTAAATCGGTAACAAACCATATATATATATATATACATGTGTGTGTGGGCACGCGCGTGTGCAGATTATCCTAACTCAACAACCACTGACGTGATCTGAACAATTCTTTTACCAATATTTTAATTAAAATTTGAGAGAATGATTTTAATTAGAAACTTATCCAGGTATCAATGTTTTCCTCCGTGCTTTTACGATTACCATCTTTTAATTGTATTCTTTATACGATTAAAAGTGTCAAAAGCCTCATTACCTTATGTTTGATTTTAACGGTTCTGAAAATTCAAAATAAGTTAAATATAGATTATTTGTAAGCGCCTGCAAATATTTTCAGTCTGTCTGTTTTATAAAAGATAAAATACGATTTATCAGTATCTTTTGTATTTTGAAATGTTTTACTATGTTTTTTAAAAATGACGTGTAATCTTACCCTTTCCATTTAAACTTTTTAGTGTCCCGACCACGGGGGTTTGAGTATGGTGGCCTCATATAAAAAAATAGATTGTTATGAATTGTAGCATTTATAAAAATTTCATTTTTCCATATGCAATGGCCGAAAAGTTATTACTGTATGCGTTTATACACTGCCTTACTCCATTATGTTATTTTATTATTTATTACATTATTTATTTTACTAATAATTTTTTATATTCTTTTTTTATTATTTTTGAATTATTATTTATCGTAAACATTTTTTTACAATTAGGGATTAATAATTATTAATAAATCGATATATTTAAATTTAAAAAAAAAGTTAAAAAAACCAGATGAAGTCTGATTCGAACCGATGTGCCTTCCTCTTGTAAGATCCAAGTATTTCGTTAATAAAAATTTTATTTGGCTATAACTCTGGAACCGATGAAAATAAGTACCGCTGAAAATGATAATAACTACATATATAGTTGAAAAGCTCTCGATGAGGGCTTATTACTACAGTTAAAAAAAGAACCAAAATCCAATTTTTTTGGATTATTGGCTTTTTTTGACGCTTTTGTTTCAACAGTCCTAAATCAAAAATTTCAACATCCTGCGACTAATCGTTTTTGAGTTATGCGAGATAAGTACATATGTACGTGCAGGTGTCGTGCCGAAACTAATCAAAATGGATTCAGGGATGGTCAAAATGGATATTTCTGTTGAAATCTGAAAACCGAAATTTTTCACGATAACAGTACTTACTTTGGGATCTGCTTTTTTATTTTTTTTTTGTTTAGCCTCTGGAACCACCAGAGTCAGGTATTACTTCCGAGAACGAATGAGGACGATATGTATGAATGTAAATGAAATGTCGTGTTGTACAGTCTCAGGTCGACCGTTCCTGAGACGTATAGTTAATTGAAATCCGATCGCCAAAGAACACCGGTATCGATGTACGATTAGTATAGTATTCAAATCCGTGTAAAATAAGTGTCTTTACTAGGATTTGAACTTTAGAACTCTCGACTTCGAAATCTGATTTGCGATGACGAGTTCACCGCTAGACCGACCCGGTGGGTTATGCCAGGCTTACTAGAAAAAGAGAAGCGATACATTATTTTCCAAGTCAAATGTACTATTCTCCATCAGAATATCGATCCTATTCCGTTACAGGTTGATAATTTTAATCTGTTTATCAAAGAAACTCGGGAACTTGCGTTCAGAAAAGTAAATCTGACCGGTACCTTTTGTACGTCAAGTATTTTACACGTGTCGCTGACATAAGAAAGACCGAGACAGATGCAATATATTAATAAATTAATGAAATTCTTTTTGTCGCTGTGAAAAATACATTATGTATATTCGATAGGGAAATCGTAATAAGTGTTGCGGTTTTGTCTTTTTCCTAATTATGTCGTCGGTAGGTGTTGAATCGGATGAATTATGAGAATTTTACAGCGTTAAATTATTTTGAAACAATGCTATACGGTCGTGATATAATAATAAATAAAACCGATTATCAGAAGAAACTTGAAAAGTAGTTTATAAAAAGTCGCGTTACATTATACGCCTTTTGAATAACTTGTAGATGTGCTATAACAATCTGATATGTTTAACAAATCCAATCTACTACACGATAAATATTAAGTATTAATATTAATATTAAGTATTAATATTCATAATTATTAATCTATTACAAAGTAACATTAATAAAATTATTCCGGTTGGGATCACGTCAAGTTATTTTATTTTCTTTGGGAGAAAATGAAAACCGTTTTTTATTTGTAGTGCGAGTTACTTCAAGAATTTTTGCCGCAACTTTGTCATCGTAAAATGGATTTGAATAAATAAGATGTCATTTTCTTCGCAATACCCTTAACTTTCTTTGTTACAACATTTAAATAAAACAGCCGTCACAAAGATATTAACGATAAAAATTATTACAAGACCACCATTTTGCGATGGATTGAGAGATTACGTTTTTATTTTTGTAAATTTAAACCTCTAAGTACCCCAGCAGTACAAAAAACATCATCGCGATATGACTACCCGTACCTGAAAAAAATTTTAAGTTAAAAATACAAAAAGGATAGCCTGTAAACTAAACGTGTTTTGACATGTGCAAGTATAAAGTTTCTTTCTTCATTTCATTTATTTTCGTTTTTTTATTAACGCTCTGTATACTACCTGCATTTAGTACTGAATAAGAGAAGTACGAAAACTAAGATTCATAGGCACGCTCGCATATATGCGAAAAATAAATTAAACTTCTAGCGTTCAGGAACTACATTCTTCGCGCGTACTATAAATTTTAAACTTCTGGGGATATTTTTAAATTGGAAAACAGAATTTAGTACATTATACATTTAAAGTAACGGTTTCACGAGGAGACAGCGTTAAAGAGATGAGTACGGGTTTGAACTATTTAATTAATACTTTGACAGAATCGTATAGCGTATACAAAAACTGTTCTATCCTATATTCTCTGAATTTTAAGTAATATCGGTAAAAGTAAAAAAGAAAATTTGATTTAAATAAAAATAATTAATAAAAATTTGCTAATTAAAACAACCGGTCGAGTAAATTAAATAAAATTAAAAAAAATTAGAAAATTAATTTTTACAGTTGTTAAGAGTTTTTAACGTTTGTAATTTATTTTAATTTTATTGTAAAATATTACTGTATAATAACCAAAGAAGTAGTAATTAATAATCGCGGCAAAGTACATTTAATCGGCGTAAATGTATAATCACGCCGATTAAAGTTGTAAAACGTTTTCTGTACATTTTGTGTCTGACGAGTCAGAAATTACGGTATACTTGTCGCATAACATCTGATGATACATTTAAAGCCGACTTCTTTGCTTCGTTGACCAAAATTTTAGTACTGTAACAATATTTTTGTAGCAATCGATCTATAAAAAGAGAGAAAATGAAACTAAATTTTGTAGTAATTATACGATAAAACTAAAATAAATTACGAATGTTAAAAACCTTTAATAAGAAAACTTATTACCTGTAATATATAAGTTTTAAACCGGTCTTACGTACTTTTTTCTTACCTTTCTTTCTTTTTCCTGTTTAGCCTCCGGTAACTACCGTTTAGATAATTCTTCAGAGGATGAATGAGGATGATATGTACGAGTGTAAAGGAAGTGTAAGTCTTGTACATTCTCAGTTCGACTATTCCTGAGATGTGTGGTTAATTTTGAAACCCGACCGCCAAAGAACACCGGTATCCACGATCTAGTATTCAAATCCGTGTAAAAATAACCGGCTTTACTAGGACTTGAACGCTGGAACTCTCGACTTCCAAATCAGCTGATTTGGGAAGACGCGTTCACCACTAGACCGATCCGGTGGGTACTTTTTTCTTACCTGTAATAAGAAATAATCTTAAAATAAGTTATAAACGTTAAAAATCGATTTAACTATTCGGTTTTCCATTAAACAATTTTTTAATTTAGATTAATATTTTAGAAATTTTTTAATACGGTTATTCATAGTTAATTTCTTTTTATTAGTATTTTTATAACAGCCGTATAATCATTTTAATATACTGTAATAAAAGTGTATTCTTACAAGAAAGCTGAGAGGGATTAAATAACAGCCGATTAAACAAGATTGTAAGATGTATATGATATTTATTAATGTGAATATCAATTGTTACATTTCATTGTACCTCTTTGTTTTTGTTTTGGACATAATGGACTACGTTATTTTAACAGATTCACTTTTTTCTCCCCAGCTCCCTCGTAATTTCCCTGATATATATATATGCGATATGATGTTTTTTATTTCGATAAAAATGTCGCGAGAAAGTTTGCAACAAGTTTGTACTTTGCCAAACGCCGAGTTTATACTTTGGCATAAAATGTAAATTATTTATTTATTAAATACTTTTTCTCTTTTTTACATTTTAATTTTCTCGTAACGGTACCGCGTAAAAAAGTACAAAAATTAAAGTTATATTTATAATGTAATTTAATTATTATTATAAAAAATATCTTATAAGATGTATTCCTAAGCTGAAAATCGTGAAAAATGTTTTAAGTGCGGTGAGACGCGACGAATTTCACCGGTTACGTCAGTTATGCTAGATTTTATCATCATCGTAATGTACGTCAAATATCCAAAGAAAAATTTTGAAAAAAAAATCTAATTTTTTATATTTTTTTTTAGGAAGGGGATAAACTCACCCCTAGATATAAAGTCTTTAAAAAAAATCGGGTGGAGCTGAGTCGGGGCGTACGGCTGTTGGTTTAATGTGAAACATTACAGACCTTGGATGAAGTTCCTCCGAGCTACAGACCGACCGATAGGAGAGCCACCGTCGTATCTTTTGAATAAAACTGAAAGACTCCGATGGAAAATTTTAGTCCCTTCGTTTGGCCGACTCTACAGATAAATTAGTCGGTCTGTGTGTCAGCGAGTCGCTTTTAGTGTATCGGATCGAAACAAAAACGAGGAGACATCGATTGCGTACTAAATTGAATTTTAACATGAAACAGACGCTAAATGTTACACGATATTTATTTCGATTAATATTCGACGACAATTTTGTTCAACATCGGTGTGTGATATGAGAAGTAAGAAGCATAACGTATAATAAGCAGCGGTAGAGGTGCTCGCGCCGTCGGCGTCGTTCACTGAGCGCGCCGTGTCGGCTTTGCGACGTTCCCGAAACAGTTTAGCTTTCTCAGTACCGGACACTGGAGTACCTGTGCGCGGTACCTTTCCGACGATATGCGTAATTTATATTTCCGACTGGCTTTTGCGCGGGCTGAGGCTGACATATTGAATTTTTGTACTTTTTTACACGTTAATATTGTCCAAAATACACTTATTATTACATAAATCGATCTATCTCGAAAAACTCTAAACGCAGACACACGAATCACCGCGCTATCACATCTAAATCGTCAGGACTTTTGCGTAGGACTTCATCCATGCCGTTCATCGTTCCTTCTAAATTCTTTTTACTCTCGGCTAGAATTAGTATATCATCAGCAGATTGTAGCATCTTTATCTTTTCACCTTGTACTGTTACTCCGGATCTAAATTGTTCTTTAACATCATTAACTGCTAGTCCCACGTAAAGATTACAAAGTAACGGGGATAGCGAACATCTTTGTCGGACTCCCTTTCTTACTACGGCTTCTTTCTTCTGTCCATTATTACTGTTGCTGTTTGGTTCCTGTAAGTGTTTGCAATCATTCTTCTATCTCTCACTTCTATCTCTCTGTATTTGAACCCTAATTTTTTTTAAATGCTGAAGATTTTATTCCAGTCTACGTTATCGAATGCATTTTCCTGTCTATAAATGCCAAGTATTTTGGATTTTTTTCTTTAATCTTCCTTCCACTATTAATCTGAGCGCTAAAATTGCTTCCCTTGTCCCTGTACTTTTCCTGAAACCAAATTGCTCTTCTCCTAACACTTCTTCCACTCTCCACTCAATTCTGTACAGATTTCTAGTTAAGATTTTTGATGCGTGACTAGTTAAACTAATTGTTCTGTATTCTTAAAATTTATCTGCTCCTGCTTTCTTTGGTATCATAACTATAACACTCTTTTTGAAGTCTGACGGAATTTCCCTTTTTTCGATAATATTACACACCAGTTTTTATAATCTATCTATCGCTTCCTCGCCTGCACTGCGCAGTAATTCACAATTCCATCTGTTTTAGGAGTCTTTCTGCCATTCAAATCTTTTAATGCTCTCTTACATTCAGATCTCAGTATTGTTTCTCCCGACTTCTTCTTCTCCCTATATAATTCATTTCCTCCATATAACTCTTCAATATATTCCACCCACCTATCGACTATGCCTTTCGTATTATATATCGGTGTACCATCTTTGTTTAACACATTATTAGATTTTAATTGATGTACCCCAAAACTTTCCTGTATGCTCTGTCTATTTTATGAATTTTCATTTTTCTTTCCACTTTGAACACTTTTCTTTAATTCACTCTTCTTTTGCTAGTTTGCACTTCCTGTTTATAGTATTTGTTAATTGTCGATAGTTCCTTTTAATTTCATCATCACTAGCGTTCTTATATTTTGTACGTTCATCCATCAGCTGTAATATATCGTCTGAAATCCAAGGTTTTCTACCGGTTCTCTTTGTTCCGCCTAAGTTCGCTTCTGCCGATTTAAGAATTTCCTTTGTAACATTCTTCCATTCTTCTTCTACATTTTCTACCCGAAATTTTTTGCTCAGACCTCTTGCGATATTCTCCTCAAAAATCTTTACCGCCGTCTTCATCAAGCTTCTCTAAATTCCACTGATCATCTGACACCTTTTCTTCAGGTTTTTAAACCCCCAATCTACATTTCATTTTAACTAATTTACGGTCGCTATCAATGTCTGTTCCAGGGTAAGTTTTGCAATCGACGAGTCGATTTCTAAATCTTTGTTTAACCGTGATATAATCTATCTGATACCTTCCGGTATCACCTTGCTTTTTCCATGTGTGTATTCTTCTATTATGATTTTTAAATCGGGTGTTGGCAATTGCTAATTATACTTTGTGCAAAACTCTATTAGTCGGTCCCCTCTTTCATTCCTTTTGCCCAGCCCGTATTCACCCACTATATTTCCTTCCTTGCTTTTTCCAATGCTTGCATTCCAATCTCCAACTATTATTAAATTTTCATCTCCTTTTACGTGTTTAATTGCTTCATCAATCTCTTCGTATACACACTCTACCTCATCATCATCATGGGCGCTTGTAGGCATATAGACGTTAACAATCGTTGTCGGTTTAAGTTTTGATTTTATCCTTTTTAAGTTTTGAGTTAATTATTCCAAAATCACCTGACCAAAAGTCGCCTTCCTCTTCCCACCGAACCTCACTAATTCCTACTATATCCACGTTTACCCTATCCATTTCCCTTTTTAAATTCTCTAGCCTACCAACCTTTTTTAAACTTCTAACATTCCACGCTCCGACTCATAGAATGTTATTTTTTAATTTTCTGGTGACCCCTTCCTTAGTAGTCCCCACCCGGAGATCCGAACGGGGGACTAGTTTACCTCCGGAATATTTTATTAAGGAAGGCGCCTCCATCATTGCATATGAAAATGCAGAAAGTTACATTTTCTTGGAAAAAAGCGGCTGTAGTTTCCCATTGCTTTCAGCTGCGCAGTACTCAGAGGACTGAGTGATGTTGATATGGACGTTTAAGTCGTCCTGACTCACGCCCCTAACAACTACTGAAAGAGCTGTTGCCCTCTTTCAGGAATCATTCCTTAGTCTGGCTCTCAACAGATACCTCTCCGATATGGTTGCACCTTCGGTCCAGCTACTCTGTATCCCTGAGCACTCAAGCCCCCTCACCAACGGCAAGGTCTCATGATTCAAATCATCGTCAGAAAAATAAAATATTATAAAATAAAGCCAAACAATAAAATGAATACATAGTCATGACTATGTGCTTGTTAACAGTATACTCTCTCTCTCTCTCTCTCTCTCTCTCTCTCTCTCTCTCTCTCTCTCTCTCTCTCTCTTTCTTTCTTTCTCTCTCTGTATATATATATATATATATATATATATATATATGCATATTTATATAGCCTATGATACTCCCGATAACGTAAGGATTCAAACGGGGGGTCAAATATCTCGTTTTCTGTTTAGCCTCCGGAATCACCGTAAGGTATCACTTAGAGGATGAATGAGAATGACGTGTAAGAATGTAAATCAAGTGTAGTCTTGTACAGTGTCAGGTGGACCGTTCCTACGATGTGTGGCAGCCGAAACCCAACCACCAAAGAACACCGGCATCCACGACCCGGCATTCAAATCCATACAAACGTAACCGCCCTCGCTATGACTTAAACCTTAGAACTCTCGAATTGAACGAGTTAACCACTACACCAGCCCGGTTGACTCTCGGGAGGGGGGGGTCATAATCTAAATCGGTTCAGCCGTTGAGCTTCTACGATGGAACAAACATACATACATACATAAATAATACATACATCCTAAATACATTACACTCCTTTTTGGGCAGTCGTGTAAAAATAAAGATAACGTAAGAAATTTATTTTAATTTCAAATATATAAAAACTTCAAACTGTAAAATTATACAATTTTTTAATTACTTCAGCTTTGAATTTCTAATTGAGCTCTAGCTTAAGCAGTCTACAGTTCAGATGGATACTTCCCAGATACGTTCTTGTGTCAGGCGAAACGTTTCGTGAAGCAAGCCGGTAGCTTTCTGATAAGAGCCAATTTACTGCGATATTTTTGAATCGGTTAACCCAAATTTTTATCAAGTAATTTAGTTTTAACGATCTGAGAGTTTATTAATTAGACCGATGAATGTCTCTGCCTCTGAACGCAGTCGAGGACTCTGACCCGCCGGGTCGGTGTAGTGATTAACTCGTCATCGCAAATCAGCTAATTTCAAATTCGAGAGTTCCAAGGTTCAAATCCCAGTAAAGGCAGTCACTCCTATACGGGCTTGAACACCATACCGTGGACACCGGTGCTCTCCGGCGGCTGGGCTTCAACCATCCACACATCTCAGAAGCGGTCGACCTGAGACTATAAAAGACCGCAGTTCATTGAAATTCACGCATACCTTACTTATCTTTTGAAGCAACACTAGAGGCGATTCCAGAGGCTAAACAGAAAAAAAAAGTCGGGGATCCTGTTTTCTATCTTGTGGTGTCACCGCATATCTAATTTGGAAATCGATAAATATCTTTTAAACTTTAAGAAATTCTCTGGCTTCAGATTCAAAAACAATTAATTTACAGACGGGCCTGAAATTAGTTAATTTTATCTGAACGTCGATGCGATTGCTCTTAGATGTTTTTTGCGGTTTTTATAAGCTACTGTTTATTTATTAGTGGATCTACTATTAAGAAATATCTTGAATCAAGCCGCTGTCAGTTTATCAGCATGTAATACGGCGTTCTAATCTCGTAATTAATTATACACGAGAATTGTAAGTTCTAATTATCGATTTAATTTCTGATCGATATAATTATGTATTCTAAAAATCATGATTTAGTAGCGACAATTAAAATATAAATATTTTTAATAATCTATAAAAATTCTGTTAATTTAAACTCGTTTTCAAAATTTTTCAAGTTGTTTTTAACGGTGTTAGCTGTAAACAATCAAAGTTTTAGGTTTTGCAAACGACCGTTTGTTTTACTGCTAACCCTACTTCAAAACAATTGTATTGTAGAACTTTCAAATAAATAATCCAAAAGTTTTTGCTACGTCTTAAATTTTGATATTTATACCGCGATTCTGTTATTCCATTTTTGTCACACATATATCCTAATATTATTCGATATTACATAAAATATACAAAACTTTTCCACATTTATTAACTAATAAAAGAAATTTAAATAATAGAAATTTATATTTATTTAAATGCTCACGGCGAATAATTTTATCATTTTTAGATGAGCTAGTATGGAGTTCGGTTCCGGGAAGTATCTGAAACTTGTTTCGCTATCGCTATCAGGAAGATAGGATCTTCCTGATTAAAATATGCATAGAAGAATCATCGAGATCGTAGTAATAGAATAAAACGGTTTCAAAGAAATGTTTTGTTACCGCATTAGAAACAAAAAATTAATTAATTTAAACCGTTTTTTTCTGGATGTTTAATCGATGATCGCCAAATTTAATGTATTTTTTGAACTTCCATTAATTAATACATAAGCAGAATATATCAGGAAGTTCTCCCGAGACCTTCATAATATATTCCTCTCGTGAAAATACGGAAAACATTCACATAAACATATTTTATAAAATGCCTCGTTTGCAACTCACGGCTAGCGAAAGATTTCGCTCGTATTTCTGTCCACCAGCATCGCTTGTTCTAACACATTTCGATTTTTGCGTCTAGGGATGGAAGAAAATATTGTACGATATATAAAACAAAAGTATATTCTCGTGAGGAATTAATTTTCCGCATAATGGATGGGGCTGTGCAACTGAAGGACACCCGTGACGATCTAAAAACAACAAAATCAATACAGAAGGGCGGCAAGAAATGTGTTGCAAATGGCGGGCTCATTTTTGGACATTTATTATAAACTGCTACGTAGTTAGTCTAGTGTACCGTTTCTAAATAAAAAACGAATTTTCCTATATTTTTTTGTTTTATTCGACTTATCTTACGCTGTTTTGTTCACTAAAAAATTCTTTACACGATTTGTTTAAATTTTTTACGCGTTTATTACCCGTTTAACAAAGTAATTGTACGTCAAACATAAAAACCAGGGGTTTTTACCCCGATTTATAGTTTTCACCCCTGATTTCTCAAAACCTACTGCAGGTAGGGTTTTGGGAATCTATTTTATTCGATTTTCTAGTTCAAATATCATAATAAATCACCACTTCTGCTCCTTAACAAATGTCTTTAAAATTTCAGTACGACCTTATTTCACCGGATTAGCTTCAATCCAGCAAAATCTTTCGCTAGCCGCAACTCGCAAACGTAGCATTTTAGGACATACGTCTATGTGACCGTTTTCCATTATTTTCAAAAGTAAAATAGGTCATAAAGTCCTAGGAAAACTTCGTGATACACTCTGTATATTAGATATACTTATGTAGTAATAGTGCACTACAACAAATAATGTAAACAATTGCTAGGAAGCGTTTACTAATATGATCCGTGAATTAAACCTTTTGACGCATTTAAAACAGGAAAAATAAGAATGAAATGTTAAATGGTAAAATTGCTTAATATAAAGCATTTTCAATGTGTTTATAATTTTTAGATGTGCCATATAAAAAAAGGTATGTGGAAATAGGAAAGCAATAAAGAAAAGAGAGAAATTTTAATAAGAAAAAAGGAATCGATTTCAATAAATCAAAATATTTATGATAGAAGCAATCTGGGGTTGCCTTATCGACAGATAAAAGAAATAGGGTAGGTCAGGTCTGCTAGTCGACTAAACAAACAGTCTCCTTTGTCACACGACAAAACATCACGTGATTCTGACTAGGACAGTTAGAAAGAGCGAGACAGATAGTGAGGAAAGAAATATATATCGTATAACCTTCATCGTAGCACGAGCTCTTTTTTAATATGTAAGATCAACACACACATTTTAGTACAACGCGGCTAAAATGAAAGAAAAATCTCTTCGGATAAAATTCATAGTTATCCACCCTCGGAATTAATGTTACAGAACGATTAATTATTTCGTCGCCTATTACGCTCAACAAAAACAATACTTCACCACGGGTATAATACAATATATTTTTGAATGCGAATAAATATTTTTGAAAAGATAAATACTTTTGCGTAGAGAAACAGTGAAATATATTTTTAAAATCTACCCTTAAATTGTAAGTAAAAAACCCGTTACGTTAATTTAGCATTTAAAATTACTATAATATTACATTTGTTTTAATACAATAAACAGTTCTAAATTTAATTTTGTCGATTTAGATTTTTTTAAATTATTACACAAATCGTGCAATCTAGATTATTTTTCTTACGATTTGGGAAATATCTTTAATTTTAAAACAAAATTAACTTATTCTCATGCGTTAAACTTCTCAGATTAATATCACTAATTTTTTTCAAAACCGCTGAAAAATTCAAGAGCCAAATATGTTGAAATTAAAATATTAAATAAGTTATATTTTCTAATCGGTTTATAAACTTAAAAACTTGCATAATATAAGCGGTAAAAAACTGATACGCATAATTTTATTTCCTCTTCTATTAACCCGTGGGATTTTTAATTCTTTAGATAATTTTACTTTTTAAAATTTAAGAAAAACATAATCCTTTTTAATCTTATCGGAGTGGAACGACCAAAAATATTCTAAAATTATTTCTTATTTATAACTAAATAACCAACCGTTAATAATAATCCGACATACGGGTTTTTAAATCAACGGTTTTCTGCTTATTAACAGTTTCTTAACTAAATTTATTTGAGAAAGGGATAGTCGTTTTCAAAAATTAGTAAAAAACACTTACGTTCGATTTGTTAGGCCGACATATTAGAAAATATGTATTTACAAAATATATAACTTATAGGCAAAGATATAAAGCGATTCGTGTAACTTTTACAATTAACTTTTGATTTAGACATTTTTATTTATAGTCGCATCAACAATTAAAGCCGTTAGCGACTCGTCAATATCTTTATGAATGTTTAAGATCTGACCGAAAGATACGGGTATCAGAACAGAAATTTGTAGCGTAACGAATAAGTCTATATCGTCCTGCCTTAATAACTCCCTAACTACTAGTCTCGTGCGGGGTCATTTTATAAATTACACGGTCGGTTCACCGATACGACTTTGAGCTTGCATCGATGGCGAATCGGTCGGCGGGGAGAGGAACAACGGAGATCGACCAAAACTGGCGCTTTCGCTCGTTTCCATTCTGTATAGCTCACGACTTAGACGTGATAGAGCGGTGATTCGCGTGTTTGTGTTTAGTTTGTCCAGATATATCGATTTAAATAATATTAAGTGTATTTTGGAGTATATTTACGCCTTATAAATTAAAGTAAACGTGTAAAAAAGTATAAAAATTGAACGCCAGCCTCGGCCCGCGCAAATAAAAATTTACAAAATATAAATTACGCGTATCGTTAGAACGGGAAGGTTATGGGGTCGCGCACAGTTACCCCGATGTCCGTTGGCGAGCAAGCGAGACCGTTTCGGGAGCGTTGCAAAGCCGGCACGGTGCGTTTAGTGAACGACGCCGCCGGCATGAGCATCTGTACCGCTGCTTAGCCTTACACGCCTCTTACTCCTCTCGTTACAGACCGATGTTGAACAAAATTGTCGTCAAATATTAGTCGAAATAAATATCGTATACCGTTTAGCGTCTGTTTTATGTTAAAATTAAATTTAGTTGGCGCTCAATATCTCGTTTTTATTTCGATCCGATACTCTAAAAGCGACTGGTTGACGTACAGAACGACCGCAGTCGGCAAAATGAAGGAACTAGAATTATCCATCGGAGACTCAGTTTTGTTAAAAAAAAAAAAAATACGACTGTGGTTCTCCCGTTTAACTGTACAGAGACGTTGGTCGGTCTTTATCTCGGAGGAACTTCATGCGAGGACTGTAATGTTTCACGTTAAACCAACGGCCGTGCGCCCCGACACAGACCCACTCGAGTGTTTGTTTGCAGTGTTAAATGAACGGCAGTGCGTAATGAATGTCTCCACCGTTATCAAATTATAACGGTGGAGACATACATTACGACAGAACGTTAAGTCGACGCAAGTTTAACACGTGACAACCACCTTTATAGATTTTACACACTTTACATAACAATTATGCTCGGAACGACAAGGGTTTAGTCAATAAAAAAATGTTAAGTCGCTGAAGATGGAATTCGTTTTCGAAACCGGTAGAATGCATTAAAAGATTGTTTTTGTAAGTGGATTTTATATTTTAACCGTCGGGCCGTGTTTGATAAAACTATTATGAAGAGAACAAAAAAACATCGGAAAGTAAAATAATAAAAAGGAAAAACGATGCAGGACACTTACGTTTTTAATATCGATTAATAATTATCTTTTTTATAACTTTCTTCTTTTTTTTACAGAATATAAAAACAAAAAATATATATGTATATACTTTTATTTTATTTCCAAATCGTTTAAGAAATTAAAACTTAAAATAAAAAATAATAATTATTGTAATTTTATAATTATATTTTGTCGTAATCTCAACTATTAACGTAAAATAATTATAAATATTTTATTACACATAATCGATTATATAATATTATAATATATTTTTTCCTTCTACCTGTCCTTCCAATATTAAAGCGACTATTCCAGGATGCCTTAGTATGTGCCTATAAGTCTGTCTGTTCTTTTTACTATATTTTTCCAAATAATTCTTTCTTCATCTATTTGCCGCATTACCTCTTCATTTGTCACTTTATCCATCCGTCTGATTTTTAACATTCTCCTAAGCACCGCATTTCAAAAGTTTCTAATAATATCTTCTCAGATACTCCGATCGTCCAAGTTTCACTTCCATGTAAAGCGACACTCCAAACATGTACTTTCAAAAATCTTTTCCTGACATTTAAATTAATTTTTGATGTAAACAAATTATATTTCTTACTGAAGGCTAGTTTAGCTTGTGCTATTCGGCATTTTATATCGCTCCTGCTTCGTCCATCTTTAGTAATTCTACTTCCCAAATAACAAAATTCTTCTACCTCCGTAATCTTTTCTCCTCCTATTTTCACATTCAGCGGTCCATCTTTGTTATTTCTACTACATTTCATTACTTTTGTTTTGTTCTTGTTTATTTTCACGCGATAGTTCTTGCGTAGGACTTCATCTATGCCGTTCATTGTTTCTTCTAAATCCTTTTTACTCTCGGCTAGAATTACTATATCATCAGCAAATCGTAGCATCTTTATCTTTTCACCTTGTACAGTTACTCCGAATCCAAATTGTTCTTTAACATCATTAACCGCTAGTTCCATGTAAAGATTAAAAAGTAACGGAGATAGGGAACATCTTTGTCGGACTCCCTTTCTTATTACGGCTTCTTTCTTATGTTCTTTAATCGTTACTGTTGCTGTTTGGTTCCTGTACATGTTAGCAATTGTTCTTCTATCTCTGTATTTGAACCGTAATTTTTTTAAAATGCTGAATATTTTATTCCAGTCTACGTTATCGAATGCCTTTTCTAGGTCTATAAACGCCAAGTATGTCGGTTTGTTTTTCTTTAATCTTCTTTCTACTATTAATCTGAGGCCTAAAATCGCTTCCCTTGTCCCTATACTTTTCCTGAAACCAAATCGGTCTTCTCCTAACACTTCTTCCACTCTCCTCTCAATTCTTCTGTATAGAATTCTAGTTAAGATTTTTGATGCACGACTAGTTAAACTAATTGTTCTGTATTCTTCACATTTATCTGCCCCTGCTTTCTTTGGTATCATGACTATAACACTTTTTTGAAATATATTCCTATTATAATGGAATTCTTAAATGATTTCTTTCTAATAATTTCAAATATAATTTTTTACATCAATTTAAAACAAGTTTGTACACATTCTATACTTGTTATAATACTTAGTGTTAAATATACTGTACTTACAATAAATCAGTAGTCAGGTTAATTTGTTTACAAATTCTCATTATAAATGTTTAATCAAATTTTCAATATTTGGTACTTTTTCGTTTTATGCCACCCAAAAATTCTTGCCCAAATCAACTCAGAAACACGCAAAAATAATTATTATGTTGAAAAAAAAAAAACAATTTTAGGCAAAAGTGGTAAAAATACCTTTTTTTATTAAAATACAATTTTTTTTCCAGTTTTTATACTAAATCAAAGAAATATAATAATTATTTTTTTGTATATTCCTTTGAGCAGTAGTAAAAAAACATAATATTAGTATCAAATGATAATTGCGTATCTTATAACCAATGTATTATTGCATAAACCAAGTTCTGATCGACAAGTTAATTTTTTGCATAGCCACCTATCACGTCCGTTTAAATTCAATGTCATTAGATGTACTCGTTTGATATAACCATTTACATTTATTTATTTTATAAATATCATTTAACCAAACATAACCTACGCTCGCTTCGCTCGCTAACCTTGACTAATTAACACAGTATTGTTAGAGTATTTACATAATATATTCAATAATTATTTAAATAATTAAAACATTACTGTTAATTAGTCGAGGTGAGCGAGCGTAGGTTAACTTTTGTTAATTTATATCTATAATTAAAAGCAATAACGCTTATAAAATTTTGATTTGATATCGGCAAGAATTTTTGGGTAGCATAAAACAAAAAAGTACCCGATATTTTAACACGCGTGCGTGTGTGTGTATGATAAATAAAGTAATCCGCTCTTGATATTTTACAATTATTATGAAATAAAGTGAATTTATAACATTTTAAACTCGGCAGTAAAAACGCAGGTGTACAAAAAAAAAATATTATAGTTTTAAAACTATTTAATATCTCTTAACTTTGACTTTCGGTTATGAATAACCGATAAAACGAAGGAGTAACTCTTACACTTTTTCCTACAATATTCAATGCGAACAACTTCCGTTATGGAATGGAATGCAAAGTTGGCAGGAGTCTATTACTCCCTATTTTATCGCAGAACCTGGACAGAGTCCCTTGCTGCTGGATCATTCTAATCGGGCTTGTTTTTAAAAGGGTTATTTTTTTTAATCTCGGATCTAATTTTTCAAGTTTTGTCTATTATTATTTTAGTGAATTTAAGACGGATTTAATTGCATTCCAATCCGTTGTTAAACCAGCGTTATCGAACCCATTTCATGGGCCGACCGCGGAAGGCTAGGCTTATAAAGCCTGTCCTCCCGACGTAATTCCCCTTCAGACCGTCCACTGAAGTCCTTTCGGTGGTAACTCTTTAATAGGCTAGCAGGAATACGCCACAACGGGGCACTAGCTATAAGGAGGGAGCAATGCGTCCCCTTTTCCGGAGGAGTCGCAATTGCTGGGATATTTTGTCTTACTGTATGTTTTTTTTAAATTTAGACCGCGTTTTTGTTTTATGCGCGACTTACCGTGTTTGACGTCTTCAAACTATATAACTCGCGAAAACTTTTCACTCGCGACCCCGGAAACGCGTCTGACGCACTATTCCGTTTATGGCTCATGCGATATGGAGGCCCCTAAGCCTGGTTTGTCGATTTTCGGCTACCGCACCGCACCATCACGGTGGTTCGTCCAGTACGGCGTGAGGCCGCTTCCTTACAACTGTCGGAGTTGGGTCCTCTCGGCAGATGTCCCGAAGATGACTGTGTTCGGACACAGCCGCTCTCCCGAACAGTCTGCGCGCCTGCGCCACCCCCACCTCGGACACGGATTGAAATCTCGCATCAGATCGGAGAGTGGCGTTCCTGACGAACCACGGAGCTCCAAAGATCGTCCGCAACGCGATGTTTTGGACGGCCTCGATCTTCTTTTGAAGCGAGGAGCTCAACACTGCCCCCCATGCCGGGTAAGCATATGTTAGAATCGGCAGTACGTACAGCCGAAAAATGAGGAGCTTAGTTGCCAGTGGGTACGGGCTGGCACTGTTCAGCACTGGGTATAGCGAGGCTCTGGCGGCCTTAGCCCTCCGGGTCGCATAATTTACATGTTCGCCGAAGGTAAGCCGCCTGTCCAACACCACCCCCAGGTACTTAACTGTTTTCTCAAAAGGGATTTTCTCCCCTGAGATTTCCAGCTCTCTGGTCGGTTTTCGTGTCTTGCATGTGAACATCACGGCCACCGATTTTTCACCGTTGACCCTGATTCTCCACATGTCGAGCCACGGTTCCACTAAGTCCAGCTGCCTTTGGAGCCTCCGGACCGCGTAATCCACATTTGCGGATTCGTAGAAATATGCCGTGTCGTCTGCGTAAAGGGCCGTTTTGACCCCTTCCGACAGCGGCATATCGTTCACGTACAAAGTGTACAAGAACGGGGAAAGTACTGCTCCTTGGGGAACCCCAGCGGCTATTTCTCTGGTGGAGGAAATCGTTTCCCCTACGCGCACGACAAAATGTCGGTCTAGCAGATATGACCGCATCAGTCTGACATAGCGGTAGGGGATCGCCGATCGCGCTAGCTTATAAAGCAGCCCGCTATGCCAAACTTTGTCAAAGGCCTTGGCCACATCCAGAAAAACGGCTGCAGTCACCCGTTTCCTGTTCAGGCCTCCGACAAGGTCGTCTATTATTTTTACCAGTTGGAGGGTGGTTGAGTGACCCTCCCTGAACCCAAATTGCTCGGGCCGCACTTCTCCCTCCATGTATCGCCTCAGTTTTTCGAGAAAAATCCTCTCGAACAACTTAGACAATACCGGTAACAGGGAGATTGGCCTATAATTCCGAGGGAAAAGTAAACTTTTCCCCGGTTTGGGTAAACATACGACTTTGGCCGTTTTCCAACAATTCGGGAAATATCCAACGTACAAAATGGACGTGAATATCACCGAAATTGCTGTAATCACGGAGGCCGGTATGTTCCGGAATGCACGGGCGCTGATCCCGTCGACACCCGGGGCCTTGTCGGGGCTTGTGGCCTTAATGGCTGCGGAAACCTCCGCTTCAGTGACTTGGTCCAACTTCCGTTACGCGGCACTCGACCGACTTATAGGGCAGTTCGTCATACTTTAACCGACATATCTGGACTAATGGAAGCCACAACCGTTTCATTCCTGCGCCTCAAATCAGGTAGGTCAGTACCTACCTACCGGTACAGGTAGGTCAGATTTAGGAGTAAATACCGATTAAGACTACGGTTATTTTTTTTTTTTAATAATCTTTAAATCGCATCGATTATTCTGCTCGTGGTAATAAATGACATTACCGTGAAGTAGAACTCACCCGATTTAACTTCGGTGATCTATGTGAATCGGTTTATTAAACGCGATTCTGGTTAAGATTTACTTTAGATTTTTAAATTTCCAGATTTCCTCAAGATTTTCCGATTAAAATCTAAACCTTCAGGCTGTAAAAGTCCGTTTTCATGTTATCCAGAATTCAAAACTCTGGTATCCTTTCGCATAAGTAATTCGCCTTTTTAATTAACGATAAGAAAAACGGTACTTACGTATTAACGACACCGCAGCTACAGCTTTATTTAAAATTTACTATTTATTTTATCGTCTATTAATTTTAAGAAATGGTTATTTATATTATAAATATAATTTAACCAAACTTAACCTACGCTCGCTTCGCTTACCAACCTTGACTAATTAATAGGAGTGTTTTGATTATTTAAATAATAAATAATTGCAATAATTACTGAATTTATTAAATAAATACTCAAAAACTTACGGTGTTAATTAGTCAAGGTTAGCGAGCGAATCGAGCGTAGGTTAAGTTTGGTTAAATTATATTTATAAACTAAATATATTAAAATTAATAAAGAGACTGTTTTGAATCTATGTTAAACTCTATATCGGCCCATTTTCCACCGAAATCCGATCGACTTCTTTGTTTTTAATTAAAGCTGAAGCTGCGGTGGCGCTAATACGTAAGTACCAGAAAAACTTCACGATAATTGTAAATTATATGTTAATATTTTAAATAACATCGATATTGAATATAGAGTTTATTTATTTTAGGGTGTTTCGAGCTAAGCATTTTCAGTGAGCTCAAGGACAAAGTTCAATAACCGAAGAAAGCATTTATTTGTTAACAAACGCTCTCTTACGGTTCTATACACAATCGGAGTAAATTTTATTGCCGTCTACAGTTTACTATTTATAACTAAACTAAACACCATTATATTGAAAGTATATATTTTTTTTTATTTCAGTCACCTTGTACAATCTTAAACATCGATAAAAGTTTGTTTAATCTGATAGAAATTGTAATTTCGTATATGGTGATTTTTAATTATTATTGAACTGTAAGTTTAAAAATTACTATAATGTTTTTGTTAATCCTGCAGTGAATCTTTTCTGGGTTTTATTGCGCTTAGGTTTTTGTTTTTTTTTTAAAAATGAAACTATCGTTTTAAGTATTACAATTAGTAAAATTGAAATTAAAAGTAAGGATAGAGTTCTAGCTTTTTTCTATTGAGCTTACACCGGTGACCGGTTAAAAAACATTTCAGAAGTTATCGTGATATTTAATTATTATTTATTTTACAATTACTAAGTAAATGTTTATTTTAATTAAATAGAAAAGAATGAAGATAAACGTAATGTATTTTTTTAATCGCCTGAAAATCTACAACAGACATCCTTTCTTGTCGGTCATAAAAAATAATTTTAATTTTTGTATTGTAAATATTAGTATAAAAATGAAAGAGAAAGGATTATGGAAACGCATCTGTTTGTACCTTTATATATGTGTTTGCACGCGCCCGTCCACGTAATTAATTTGTTTTGTTCATTTTAAGTGCTCCGATATAAAATAATCCCTAAATACATCGACAAGCATTATCTTTTAGAAGGCTAAAGATTAAAATTTATGCTCTGATAGTTTACAAGCGAGCAGATTTTAGCGTTTGGTATGGGTATTCTACTGCGTATGGGTGTGTGCGTACGCGCTCGCACGTATACGCACCCGTTTTGTTTGTTCTCACGTAGAAGCGAAATAAATAATTCACTTTTCCATAGTAAATCTGTTTAATCGTAAATAATCTGTCTAATCAATCATTTATTTCAATAACAGATTATTAATAAATTTTTTTATTTATAATTACTACTTAACTATAAATTTAAAAATCTGATGTGGACACCATATCACTTCCTTGTACGCCTATTAAATTATATATTCATATTTTTTTTTTTAAATGAAAAGTGCATAAAATTTTACTTCATTAATAACTTCTGATATTTTCTTCTTTTTTTTTATTGTTACTGAATCATTATTTATTGTAAAACGTTATTTTACAATTAGAGGTTAATAATTATTAATAAAGCAGTATATTTAAATTTAAAAAAAAATGTTAAAAAATAGAGATGAAGTCTGATTTGAACCGACGTGTTTACCGTTGTAAGATCTAAATATTTCATTAATAAAAATTTTATTTGACTATAACTCTGGAACCGATGAAAATAATTTCACTTACGATATATCGTTGAAAATCTCTAAACGAGGACTTATTATTACGATTAAGAAAAGTTCAAAATCCGAATTGTTTTTTAATTTTGCCTCTTTTTTGAACACTTTTAGTCGAGTCGAGTGCGATCAAAAGGGAAGGTGTAGAATTAGATGTTACAATAGTCCTAAATAAAAATGTTCAACGTGCTACGGCTAATCGTTTTTAAGTAACGCTAGATACATCGTAGTACGTACAGACATCACGCCGAAACTAATCAAAATGGATTCAGGAATGGTCAAAATGGATATTTCCGTTGAAATCTGAAAACCGAAATTTTTCGCGATCACAATACTTTCTTTATTTTGTACAAGGAAGTAAAAATCATTACAATAACAATGTTTATAAATAAATAAATAACAAGACGACATCCAACAAAAGAAAGACTCGTTCGTTGGTTGAAGTCGTTATATTTTTAATCATGCCTGTTTAAAATTTTGCCAGCGTATAACTAATTAATTACTATATTAATTATTATTACAACAGATTAAAATAATAGAATACAAAAAGTAAAAGAATTATGACGCAACAGATTCATATCAAAACAAGTTGAAAAAAAAAATTGTTAATCGCATGAATGATAGTGGATTAAATGTTTTTTTTTATTATTATAATTTAAATTAAACTGAATGAAATTTATAAAAATTCAATTATACAGATTATCTTTCTTCTAATAATTTTGAAATTAAGTAGATAATATCTGAAATTCTTATAAATGTTTTTCGTTATATTAATAAATACAGTCATATGATAATTCAAATTCATTATTATAGTTGTAAAAATAATTTAATTATACTCAAAAGATACCCTTATTATTATAATCATGACACTGAACTCCTTAAACATTATGCATCTTTTCTATTTCACCCCTACAATGATTTTTTTAAGAATAACTATCTAAACGCATTAAGAAAATAATAATTCTTATTTTTCAGTAACTTGCATACATATTGACATTAAAAATTAGATAGTAATCTAACCAAATTTAAGCTACGCTCGCCAGTCAAGGTTTGCGAGCGTAGGTTAAGTTTAGTTAGATTATATTTATAAATCCTTCGGGTTCACCTAGTAGTGAACGCGTTTTCCCAAATCAGCCGATTTGGAAGTCGAGAGTTCCAACGTTCAAGTTTTAGTAAAGTTAGTTACTTTTGTACGGATTTGAATGCTAGATCGTGGATACCGGTGTTATTTGGCGGTTGGGTTTCAATTAACCACACATTTTGAAACGGTCGAACTGAGGCTGTACAAGATTACACTCGTATATATCATCCTCATTCATCCGCTGAAGTAATATCTGAACGGTAATTCTCGAAGGCTAAACAGGAAAAAAATTATATTTATAATAATTATTAACGTAATGCTTATATCGGTCTCTCTTAGGTACATTTGAAGACCTATATTTGAAAAAAATTGTCGAGTTGAAATAAAAAAAAATAGGTTAGCGAGCGTTTTTTAAGTTCGGTTAGATTATATTTATAATTTCTCTACAAATACCTTCAAATATGCACCGATTTGAAAGAAAAAGATATGAAATACAATACGTAATACGCAATGTGAAAAAAATACCGTTCCGGGGGAAAAACAGAAAAGACCTCAAGTCGGATTCGTTCTTGGTTTATTTAGGTATTGTTTTTATAATTAGTTTCAGCGGTGTAAATAAGTCCACTAAATGAAAGTGAAATGCTCAAACTCGTATTACCAAACCGTATTTGCAGAACCGATCGATGAATTTTATCTTTTATATATATTGGTTTTCTATATAGTTTTTATAGAGATCCCATTTCGGTTTCGATTTATCATTATTCCAAGATATTTTATTTACGTTTATCTTCTCTAACGCGGAACAATTACATATGTTATTACCTAAGAAATTAATGTAATTAATACGCAATTTTAGAGGTTTATTTAAATTTGGTCGCCTTGTCTTAATAAAGACTAAGCGTGATATATTTTGTTTTCTTCACGTTCGATCCCAAACTACTACCGTTCGACTAATCCGTTATCGTTAATCGACTATTCTTAGCCGAAGAGTAAACTTTCTTTTATAAATATTCTGAAAAAAATTACCACCGAAACGAAATAATTATACCGTTTTATACATCAAGATTTAGAAGATCGTTTACATATATTTTGAAGAAAATAAGTGACAGTACAGTTCCCTGTGGTAAATCGTAATATAATTTAACTACATGTTAACGGAATCAGAATTTATTTTTAAGATATGCGACCTTAATATCCTTATACCATAATATCCTAGTTCGGTGATTGCCAAACTGTGCGCCGCGACGCTCCGAGGAGCCACGGCCTCTTAAAAGGGGCGCCGCGAAATATTGTAAAAGCTTCATAATTAATTGAATCGAGACATTTAAAATTATTAATTTAATGTTAATAAGGTAAAAAAATAATGAAAATTCAGAAGTTTTATTTATTTTTATCCCTTACTTACGAGTAGTCGTACTTTTACTTAGGGGTAGGGCATCGTGGAAAAATGTTAATCGAAAAAGGGTGTCGCGACTTCGAAAAGTTTGGGAACCACTGTCCTAGTTTATCCAGTAATTTTGAGTGAAATATAGTATATTTATTAGATCCAGATTATAATCAAAATCATATATAAAAATTATGGAGAATAGAGTACCGGCTTACAGTAGATGTTATCGTTTATCATAAAGAACGGTTTATATCCTGGATTATAATATTTTCCTGTAGCGTGCGTTTCAACCGGTCGACGCAAAATCAAACCGTCTCGGAAGAAGTTCTTCAATATCCAAAGTAATAATTAACGAAATGGGTGTCTGCAACCTGAGCAAAACCTTGAACATTACTCCGAGTAGTTGGGTTTTTTTTATTGTGGTTTCTCTTAGGTTCGATTGTTTTTTCCTCGCTACCCATCACAGTTTTTTTTTTTACTCAATCCCTTCTTTTTCATTATCGATTCTACGTTTGTTTTGAACCGATTAGATTCTTTATAATGAAATGAGTACATCGAAATCTGAAAGTCTAACGGATTCTTGAAATCTGTTCGGGAGGTTTTACAAAGATTCCGTTTCTTGTGGAATGGAATGGAATGCAAAGTTGGCAGGAGTTTATTACTCCCTACTCCATCGCAGAACCTGGACAGAGTCCCTTGCTGCTGGATCATTCTAATCGGGCTTGTTTTTTAAAAGGGTTAATTTTAAATAGCGGGTCTAATTTTTTCCAAGTTTTGTTTATTATTATTTAGTGTTTTAAGGACGGATTTAATTGCATTCCAATCCGTTGTTAAACCAGCGTTATCGAACCCATTTCATGGGCCGACCGCGGAAGGCTAGGCTTATAAAGCCTGTCCTCCCGACGTAATTCCCCTTCAGACCGTCCACTGAAGTCCTTTCGGTGCTAACTCTTAATAGGCTAGCAGGAATACGCCATAACGGGGCACTAGCTGTAAGGAGGGAGCAATGCGTCCCCTTTTCCGGAGGAGTCGCGATTGCTGGGTTATTTTGTCTTACTGTAAGTTTTTTAAAAAGGAGAGGTTGTGTAGAAGCTCTTCATCCGCTTCTGGTATGGCTGCCCTTCAGGACGCATCTCTGCTGGGCTCTGTTCCGGACTCCAGTCCGTGATGTTGAGACGAGTGGCTGGTCTTCCTTCTTCTTCATCTTCATCTTCTCCCTCTTCCGTTTCTTGTCTGCTTACTCTACAGCAAATTTAGACGCTAAAGTCCCCGTCAAATAAATCCGGATCCCGTAACCACGTTGTTTTTTTTGGAATTTTCATTTCATATCTACGAAACTCTATAATTAAAAAAGATTATCATTAGGTTTCAGGGGTTTTTCTGAAATAGAATAAGTACTTTTTAAAAATCTAAGAAAAATGTCGGTTAAATCTTTAGAAAACCTAGATTTACGCTCTTTTCCGGATACATGAAATTTTTTACCTCTGTAACTTCAACGAAATAAATATGTTGCTCTTTCCTTGTTTACCTCCGGAACCACCGTAAGATATTACTTCAGAGGATGATCGAGGATCATATATATGAATGTAAATGAAGTGTAATCTTGTAGTCTCAGGTCGATCGTTCCTGAGATGTGTAGTTAATTGAAACCCAACCGCCGAACAATACGGGTATCCACAATCTAATATTTAAACCGTATAAAAGTAACTGCCTTTACTAACATTTGAACCTCAGAACTCTCTTCTTGGAAATCAAGTGATTTGCGAGGACTAATTCACAAGTAGACTAATCCGGTGGGTAACAAAATAAACATGTTAAATTTAAAAAAAAAGTATGTTAAGATGTAGATTTTTATCTGAATCCACATGCGATTTTCCGTCATTTTGTTAATTATTTCGGTAATACTGGGATTTTTTAAAACAGAGATATTTTCATCTCGAGTAAATATCAAAATGATTTTTTAAACGGTATTGTTAGTTTTGCAATAAAATTAAAAAAAAAATTGGTTTGTGTCAAATTAGAACCAAATGATCAAATAATTGAGGAAAAGTAATAAAAAAAAATCTAGTTTAAAATTACACGAAGATAAAAGAATTAGTAGAATTATAGCAGTTTAGGGCTATAAATTCGTTAACTTTCTTTCTTTTTCCTGTTTGCCTCTGGGAATTACCGTTCAGGTATTAATTCAGAGGATGAATGAGAATAATATGTATGAGTGTAAATGAAGTGTAATCTTGTACAGTCTCAGTTCGACCGTATTTTATTTATTTTATAAATATAATTTAACCAAACTTTACCTAAGCTCGCTTTGCTCGTTAACCTTAACTAATTAACACAGTAATTTTTGAGTATATATATAATAAATTCAGTAATTACTGCAAATATTTATTATTTCTTTCTTTCTATTTCCTGTTTAATTTTCTGTAATTTCCGTTCAGGTATTACTTCAGAGGATGAATGAGGATGATATGTA
The DNA here is from genome assembly GCF_047948215.1 of Lycorma delicatula. Classification (NCBI taxonomy): domain Eukaryota; kingdom Metazoa; phylum Arthropoda; class Insecta; order Hemiptera; family Fulgoridae; genus Lycorma; species Lycorma delicatula. The sequence goes on from NC_134458.1 coordinate 75,264, forward strand.
TGAGTGTAAATGAAGTGTAGTCTTGTAAATTCTCAGTTCGACCGTTCCTGAGATGTGTGGTTAATTGAAACCCAACCACCAAAGAACACCGCTATCCACATCTAGTGTTCAAATCCATATAAAAGTAGTTGCCTTTACTAGGAGTTGAATGCTAGAACTCTCGGCTACCAAATCAACTGATTTGGGAAGACGTGTTCACCACTAGACCGACCCGGTGGGTTCTTCTTTCGTTACCTAGACACAGTGTAGCTGACGAAACGTCGGCTCAAATTCAGATTGCATTAAATTAATTGACGTTGACCAATATCTGTTGTACTGACTACTGATGTAACCGCTTAAGTGAAAATATGCTGTATTACTAAAATAACACATTACCCGTTATACCCATCCCGTTAGATGTTTGTGCGATAAAATAATCGCACTGTATAATGCATATATAATATATAAATAAAATCATTAGTTTCATTAATACATGAAATTAATGCGTGTTAATTTATCTCTGTCGACTGTAATTTGAAAACTTTTGAATTTATTTCTACTATTTCTGTAATAAAGTCATATTTTATAAATCAAAAACCGTAATATTTTACAGGTAGTTTTAATAATTTATTTCCGTAGTTTCATTAAAATGAAAGATAATACCGTGACGATAAAAAAATATACTTAAAATAAATTTTTATGTTATATACTTTATCGCTGCAATATTTGTAAATAATTTTTTATAGAATTCATAAAATTTAAATAAGGATATTTCGAACAAACATTTAATAAAAAATTTAACATTACTATTTCCTTATACGAAGTAAAGGAAGTATTGTGATCGCGAAAAATTTCGGTTTTCAGATTTCGACGATAATATCAGTTTTGACCATCTCTGAAACCATTTTGACTAGTTTCAGGGTGACGTCTGTACGTACATATATGTATCCCGCATAACTCAAAAACGATTAGCCGTAGGATGTTGAAATTTCTGAAGTGAAAACTTCTTTAGGCGCGTTGGGTCAGACTTTTTTGTACATACGATTTACAGGGGAACGTGGAAAAAAAATCGGTGATTCGTAATCAAAATCTGTAACGTAATTAAAGACGCTAAGCGCATATATATGAAAGAGAAAAAGGCATAGAGTGAGAATATATATACGCATATATGAGTGTATAGTACAGAGTGATTTTTTGGTCCTGTTACCCGATTTTAAATGTAATTTAAGAAAGGGAAATTTAGGTGGAATAAAAAATGTATTTGTAACTTACAAAAGAGATTTAATAAAAAGCTATTACTTACATAATCGTTAAAGAATATTCTCAAAATGCCCACCACTTGCGGTTATACACGCACGGACTCTTTTCAGCGTATTCGGAAATATTCGTAATTAAGTTTGTAATATTGACTTTAAGTTCATCGATAGTGTGAGGATTGTTTTTGAAGGCCTCGGACTTAATATAGCCCCACAAAAAGTAGTCAGATGTGAAGTCTGGAGACCTTGGAGGCCATAAGTCCATGCTTATTATTCGATCATCAAAGAACTCTTGCAGAAAACCCACGGTTTCTCGGACGTGTGGCATGTAGCGCCGTCTTGCTGAAACCAGCAATACCGTTCTTGAGGTTCCAGGAGGGACAAAAATTGGCGCACAATATTCCTGTATACTTCACCGTTTACTGTCTGTTCGAAGAATACGGGCCCGACTATACGATGACGAGATATCGCACACCACACACCAATTTTTTCAGGATGCAAAGATTTGTCTTGTAAAGCGTTAGGATTTTCAACCGCCCAAATTTGACAGTTTTGACTGTTCGCATAACCGTCGAGGTGGATCCAAGCTTCATCGCTAAAGAACACTGCGTTTAAAAATTCGATTCATTTATCGTTTACGAGAGACCTAAACCGACGGCAATATTGCAATCGCTTAAAATCTGGAGGCTGAAAATCTTGGACTAATCGTACGCGATACGGATACAATTTCAATTTTTTAGCGGCTTTCTGAACACTCAAATATGACAAACCGACTTGCGTGGAAAGTTGTCGTAAACTTTTCCGTGGATAATTAGCGATCTTGTTTTCACTTTCTCTAAAACGTCATCTGTCAAGCGAGTCGGTCGACCGTTACGTTTTCTGTCGCAAACACTACCTGTCTCTCGAAATCGGTTTGCTAGCCTAGAAATTGACATTTTTTCTGGCGGAGGAACACCGACAAATTTAATTTGAAATGATTCTTTTACACTCGCGTACGATTTCGTAACAAAATATCGTTCGAGAATGAAAACTCGTTGTTCTGTGGTAAAAGACATTCTGTTCGTAACACGACCGGAAACGGTACAAAATTTTACACAGCTCAAGGAGAATCAACTCACACTGCCGTATCTATATCGGTACCAACTTCGTGTCGCAAAACAAAGTTTCCCTTTCTTAGAAAAAAATTTCCAGCCATTAGCAATTGGGTAACAGGACTAAAAAATCACTCTGTATAATACAGTCTGTACTATCTTCTAACTGAACAGTCTAAACTCTGTATGGTAGTATGTATGTAATGTTTGGTAGTATAAACTATATTATAAATTAACAAATTGCGTTCAGCTTGAACTGATCACAGCTTACTGTTTTATTTTCGTAGTTTTCGTTTTATTTTTTTTATTTTAAAAATACAAATTATCGTAATGTTTTTGTAAGGTTATTATTTTTTTGTTTTGGAAATTTACATTTATTTTTGTTAGCTATAATAATTATTATTTGAAAATTGAAATGCATGTTCAGTTTTGTATATATATATTTTTTTAAATAACCCGTTTTTGGAGTTGTCTTTATTTATTATGAATATGAAATACAGAATGATTCAGGGAAACGGGAAATTTTGAAATTTGTGTTTGTATGCCCGGGAAAGTGTCAGCACCGAATAACTTATGTATAAGCCGGCTTAAACTATCTTGCTATTTACGTATCATGGATACTTGTAGCGGTGTACGATGTGATTATTCCATCAAAGCTTTTTGTAAAAATAATGGTTTGAAGGCACTCCTAGAGAATTTTGACGACAGTTTAATTTACGACACCGCTATCTTGTACCTTCAGTACGTGCAATTAACACATATGGATAAGCGATTTTGAGGAAATCGATTTAAAAACCCTCCACTCAGACAGTAAAGAAACTGTGTGAGTTGCTGTCGTAAGAAGTTCACCGTCCATCCGTACAGATCTCGGATCATTCTGGAACTGAAACCAGATGATCACGTAATGCCCCATCGTTTTTATAACCTAACGGCTTTGTTAATTAAAAAAAGATCCCTTTCGGCACGCCGGAAGGCGGAGGTAGATTTCACAGGTGCTAAGTAAGGGATAAAAAAGATTTCAACCTAAGGTTAAGAAAAACTTCAGTTTAGTCAATACGACAACGGTTGCATGAGAAAAAAGTTTCACGTGTTTAGCGTACGTTAAGCCTCATCTTTTACAATACCGGTAACATTTTGGTCATTCCTTGCCGTAAGAGTTTATTTTTCCTGTTTTCAAAAAAGTTAAATATTTGTGTCGTTAATTTACTTTTTCCCATTCTATAAAGATGAATGTATAATTTTAATCTTTTTTTCCTCAAAAGATGATCAATTCTCTCCTAGTTTTTGCAAAGATTTACCCCTTTTTCCTCTAGAATTTAAATTAGTAGAATTTGAAAATCGTGAAAGTAATACAGAGTTACTAATATCTTACGAAAAAAGAGTATCGATTTCCAAGTCAAATATATTCTGGATTTCTTTCTCTAGAATCGGACCTTGAATTTTTCGTAGTATCTTTGCTTTCCACTTTTCCAATTTTTTTGTTGGTTGTAAAGAAATTCAAGCATTCGTGTGCATATGAAGGGTATGCGGGTAAAATTACTGCCTTATATAGCCTAATTCTAATACTTTATATTTTTTTTTATTATAAATTGTGTCGTTACACGATTTGATTTTTACATTTTTTGTAATCTTGTTTACACGCTTTCTATTTCCAGAAAATTAAGAGCGATTACTTCACTACGATGTAAAACAAATTGTTAGGGATGTAGGATGTAGAGGGTATACTGGAATGAAACGACTAGCACTAGATAGGGAATCTCGGAGAGCTGCATCAAACCGGTCAAATGACTGAACACAAAAAAAAAAATTCACTACGGTATTTAAATTTAGACGTTTTAATATTTTTATTAGAAGATAATTTAATTATACCGATTGAGCTTTTGTTGTTGGAAATCCACTCCATTTTTTCATGTGATATTAGTTATCCTATTTTACTTTCACATTTTTATAATTCTAATAGTTTATTTTTTCATTCTTTTGAGTTGTTTTCAAAGATTACTAAATCATCCTCAAAAGCGAAATGATCGGTCGACAGAAATTTATTTTTAGTACCAAATTTTACAGAATCATAGATGTTTAACTGTTTGAGCTTCTTAATTCTTAATCCATTCTCTTATAACCTTTTCCAAAGTACAATTAAACAATATCGGGGAGAGACCATTTCCCTAACGTACACCAGTTGTAATTTCAAAAGGATCAGAAACCGCTCCTAGAAATTTTATTTGAAAAAAGGTTCTTCTAAACGTTTCTTTAATAACGTTTACGGTTTTTTTGATCGAATTTAAATTCTTAGAGAATTTTGAAAAGCGATTCTCTGTGAATTAAATCGTAAACTTTTTTAAAGTCGACAAAAATTGCTCAAAATATATTTTACCTTTTTTGTAGTATTGAACATTTTAATATATTAGCAGTTACAAATAAATAAAACCACATACTGTACTATATATATATATATATTTGTGTGTGTGTATTTAACAGATAAGAAATGGTGACGTTACGTTGAATGTAATTTGAAGTAATATCCCTCTAATCAAAGACAATCCGATGGAAAATTACGGTTGAGTCACCATATGGCTGGTAAAGTCACCTTATTTTTTACAACATAAATAAAAACAACCCCTTGTGTACATTTGGAAATGTAAGAAACTTTATTAAATTTTTAAAACAAACAAAAAAATACGTAAAACATTTTTGTATAAAATTATTTTCCCGTGAGTATATTACAATATACTCGTAATAAAAAATATTTCTTTACAATATTACAGCACTGAAGTAAAAAAAAGGCTTTTTTAAGCATTCTATTTTTTTTGTTTTATATAAATGTATGAGAAATAGTTAAAAATATTACTATTAAGAGAAACCACAGTGTTGCTGATTTCGCATTAGGACTGGGCTTATCAATCCAAGTTGTTTATTATTATTGTTCTGCGCTGTGTACAAATGTCGTCATCAGCGGTCGCCAGTCTGCTGTCTGTGTGCGTTGGGTGTGGTATTCTCTGTCGTGTGTTGTGAACATTGCTTTTTTTTATACAATGAATTATTATTTATTGTAAACATCTTTTTCCTAATAATCTTTTGTTAATAATTATTAATAAAAGAATATATCTGAATTAAAAAAGAAAAGTTAAAAAAGGAATGAAGTCAAATTCGAACCGATGTGTATAACCCTTGTAATTTCAAAATATTTCATTAACTAAAATGAAATATTTTGCTAAAAAATATCATAAGTACCACTTATGACATATTCTTGAAAAGCTACCGAAGAGCACTTATTACTGCAGTTAAGAAAAAGTCCAAAATCCAAATTGCTTGCTTTTTGCGCTTTTTTGGGTCAAGTCGATTGCAATCAAAAGGATTGGAGCACAACTGCATGTTACAACAGTCCTAAATCCAAAATTTTAACACGCTAAGGCTAATCGTTTTTAAGTTACACGAGGTATGTTTGTACTTACATACGTACATACATTCGTACGTAGAGACGTCACCCAGAAACTACTCAAAATGGTTTCACGGTTGATCAAAATGGATATTTCCGTTGAAATCTGAAAACCGCATTTTTCACGATTACAATACGTCCTTTACTTCATACAAGGAAGTAATAAAAAAGCCGGCGAATAGTCGGCATCGCTAGAAAATTTTGCAGTGCAATCATTTTAAGCTCTATTTGTACCTCAGGGAACGGTAAACGTAATCAAATAATATTTATAGTCGGAGGGATTATCGATTTTTAACAGATTATTAAACTATTATCATCGGTAGATATAATGAAATTAATACAAAATAAATATATACAAATTCAAAAACATAATAAAATAAAAATTACAAACAAATGAGCAACGTATATGAATACGTATATGAAACGGATAATAATTATTATTATTATATAATTAATATTATTACTGCATTTTTTTCTTTGCAACTTACAAGTATATATTCTGGTTTTGAACAAATAGAATACAGATAGACAGTCTGAAGTCGAAGGAAAAGCTTTACTTGCACATACGTTAGAAGTCGTAACTGTAATAATCGTAAGCATACTACAAAAATGAAATGACCGTTCTTAAATAATAAGCATCCCGTGCCAGGCTTAATAAAGATAACGAATGAAGCGATTTCCCTATGTCTTCTTCATTTAACCAAATACACTGTTATATATTAGCATGTCGTCTTTGAATCGACCCACCGGATCGGTGTAGCGGTGAACTCGTCACGGCAAATCAGCTGATAATCTAAGTCGAAAATTCTAAGTTTCAAATCACAGTAAAGGTTACTTTTATATAGTTTTAAATACTATATAGATCGTGGATTCTAGTTTCCTTTGGCGGTTGGGTTTCAATTAATCACATATCTCAGGAACGGTCGACCTCTCTCTCTTTTACTGTTTAGCCTTCGGAACCACCGTAAGGTATTACTTCAGAGGATGAATGAGGATGACATGTATGAACGTGTAAATGAAGTGTAGTCTCGGAACAGTCTCAGTTCGACCGTTCCCGAGATGTGCGGTTAATTTAAATCCGACCACCAAATATTCCTTGAACCTTCCTAATGATTTCGTGGGATCATCCGAAAAAGGTAATTTTACAACGAATTTGCCGTCTGACTGGCGTTTTACGTTTGATATATAGTGTTGCTCGCATGCTTGTTCGGCAAGGGATTTGTCATCGTTATTTGAAATCTCTTCGGTTTTCCAGAATGAAGAAAGAAGATCGTGCAAATTCTCATCTCAAGTATTACAAGTCGTGGTTAGAGCCAGAGACGTTTTCTGTAATGCGTGGTTGGACGCGATCTTGCCACTCGCGATCAAGCCAAAAACTGAATTTTGTAATGTAGGTAAATCCTTTCCTAGTTTAAATCGGCCGTCTCTCAGAATATCGAAAAACATGCTTGCACCCAGAAGTACGTCGATTCGTTTAGATTGAAAGAACCCGTCATCGGCTAACTGAATGTCATCAGTTACGTTTAAGTTTAAGTTGAAGGAGGAAGTCGGCAAATCGTTAACAATTTTCCTTAAAACCGACAGAGATATATCTTCCTCGTAATCGCTTAATCTTGATTTAATTGTAGCGTTTACAAAGGCATTTGTTGACGTTCCCGTATTTCCGATTCCGGCGACTGATGCCAGGGTTTTACATTGTTTGAGACCTAAAGCTGATACTAGTGATCGACTAATAAAATTTGATCGACTACCGCTGTCTAAAAGTGCGCGACAAGGGTAAGCAACGCCCTGAGAGTCCTTAATAAGGATAATGGCGGTAGCTAGAATAACTTCATCACCGCTATTGGAAAAGGCGGATACAGACTGTTGCGGAGTGGAAGACTCTTTAACATCAGACTTAGGTAAATCATTTGATGAAGCTTGAGAAGTGTTTTCAACGTGAAGAATACTGTGATGACGCTTATCGCAAAGTTTGCAACAACGGGGACTTACATCGCAGAGTCTTGTGTCCTGACCTTAGACAATTTATACGTAGCTTGAGTTCGCGAACCTTTAAGTATCTTTGAGAGGAGTTAAGATTAGTGAGCTGTTTACAGGTAAAAAATGTACGATTGTCATTACAGATTGCACATTTAGATTTGGAAATTTTGATATTGCTAACACGACATGAAATATTATTTACATTTCGATTAATATGCGGTTTAGACTGGAAATTTTTATAGGACGGGCCTTTGGTGTTTATCGTTCGATTTTCTTCCCGGACTTCTTGGATCGTTGTTTGTTTGTATAAGAATCGCATTAAATTTTCAAAAGAATACGGTTTGGATTCGCAGTCAGAAGACTTATCTTCGTCATCATTATAGCTTAGTATATTCTTAGCGTGATACGCCTCCCAGCGATCTCTAGTTTCGGGGTCTAATTTATTTGTAATTAAAAATACTGAAAGCGTACTCCATTGATGGATAGTTGGTTCAACTAAGTTTTTTAAGGCAGTCAAATGGTTATTAGTATTGTATACGTTTTTTAGCGCGGTAGACTGAGGTTTGTCAAGTCGTTTGAAAGTTAATATCCCTTGTATATGAACTTTTATTATTAATCTAGTATTTTTAAATCGCTGCTTAAGAAGTGTCCACGCTGATTCATAATTACTGGCAGAAACCTTTATTTCCTTAATAGTGTTTAAAGCTTCGGCTTTAAGCAAGAGCGTAGATAATAAAATTTTTGAATATATGTTAAATTGGAGGAATTATGAATCATAGACTCGAAAACGTCGTGAAAGTCAATCCGGTCTTCATATTTTCCAGAAAATGAAGGCAAGGAAATTTCAGGGAATTTAATGTTAGCCGTGTTCGATTGTTCAGTAGTAGAAGGAGATGGGTTGGTGAAGACAGGGTGAGGATTGATTTGCAAGGATGTTGTTAATTTTAGATTCAATTTCATAGTAATTATCTTCGAAAGATGCCAAATGGTTTTCTTCAATTTCGTATTCAGCGTCCGTGCAGATCGTCCTAATTTAAAGTAGTCAAATAATTAATCAATAATTTGATAAAATTCAGACACATAAGCAAATTAACTTTAAATAGTGGAATATAAAATAATAAATAATATTTGTTATCTTTATAAAGAAAAAAATACAAGAACTCAAATTTCATAGATTAAACAACAATAATTAACGCGTGATAGAAATACGCTGACACTATTAAAAATGACGCAACAGTCAGACAAGCTGGCGCCGAGAGAAAATGTTATCGAAAACAAACCCAAACAACTTATTTTAAAAATACACATACGATAAGCTCTACGATAGTGCAAAATAAATTTACTATAGCCTGTAATAACAAGATTCGATCATAACCTTGAATTTATATTCTAACAAAATCAAAACATAAGAATGAAATCGAACTGAACATTTACTGAAAATATGTTTAACTAGTTGTAAATATCGTTATATAAAAAGTTTATTTTTATTAATGCTCGATCCACAAGGTAATGTGTAACTGTTTATTAACAATACTAAAAGCTAAAGTATAAAGGATACGTTGTGGAAAGATGATAGCTGAATCCCAACGAGAAAACTGTTGTTGACGCTAAAAGACACAGACGAATCAGGAAGACACCGTGTAAAATGTTGAAAAGACCATCTCATGCGTGCGTATTAAAAGTCGATACAGATGGTTTCAGCCGATTTCATATGCATAATTGCTAGTTTAAATTGGTAGATCGTTAAAGTTTACGGTGTTAAAATGTTTAATAAAATAATTTACAATACTCACAGTCATAAGTTTGTCACAAAATATTTGTAAATCACTCCATAATATAAGGTTTCGCTGCATACGATGAAGCTTTCGTTTAGTAATCGCTATTTCACTCGATTTGTTTAACGCTTAAAATATTGTTTAATTAATTCACTTATCAGGATTAATTAAGTTTAAAAGACCTCTTTTTACAATAGTCACGTTTAATTGTCACTGATAATCAAACTGAACGTTTAAAAGTATCACGTCGGGGTCACCAAAAAATGTTAGTAAATTGGTAATATGGAATAAGATCCGCAGTTTACGTTCGTTATTAATATAACAAAAAGCTTGAGATAACTTAAAACGTTTAATTACAGTTTAAAATACACGTGTTAAGTTTAATTACAATCCGTTTAGGTTACGTTTAAAATACATTTGTTTAAGTATAAGTACTAATACTAAGTTTACAATTTATTTTCTTAATTACATAACATTCAAAACGTTAACACCATCACGAGTGACGAACTGAAAGCTGCAGCGAAATTGCGGATCTAAGCAAGATTGCCAGAATTCTTCGCTGCAGAATGAGAAAACCGGTTCACCGTTGCGTGAAATATTTTCTGAAATCGGTGACTCAATGTATAGACTTACTTATGCCGCAGTCATATATTTATATTTTTTAAACGCAGAACGTTTCGTTAAACCGATTATTGTTTTACATTTATTTGTCATAAAAATGAAATCGTGCGACAATAATGAATTTATGGAAAGTGTTACAGTATCTTCAAATATTGCTTGCCTGTATTTTGAATCGTTCCGATATACATAAATACTGATAATACTACAAAATAATGCATTTTTTTTTGTCTTCAGTCATTTGACTGGTTTGATGCAGCTCTCCGACATTCCGTATCTAGAACTAGTTGTTTCATTTCGGTATACCCCCTACATCCGAAATCCCTAACAATTTGTTTTACATACTCCAAACGTTGCCTGCCTGCACAATTTTTTCCTTCTACTTGTCCCTCCAATATTAAGGCGACTATTCCAGGACGCCTTAATATGTGGCCTATAAGTCTGTCTCTTATTTTAGCTATATTTTTCCAAATGCTTCTTTCTTCTTCGATTTGCCGCAACACCTCTTCATTTGTCACTTTATCCACTCACCTGATTTTTAACATTCTCCTATAGTACCCCATTTCATAAGCTTCTAATCTTTTCTTCTCAGATACTCCGATCGTCCAAGTTTCACTTCCATATAAAGCGACACTCCAAACAGTTACTTTCAAAAGTCCTTTCCTGACTTTTAATGTAAACAAATTATATTTCTGACTGAAGGCTCGTTTCGCCTGTGCTACTCGGCATTTTATATCGCTCCTGCTTCGTCCATCTTTAGTAATTCTACTTCCCAAATAACAAAATTCTTCTACCTCCGTAATCTTTTCTCCTCCTATTTTCACATTCAGTTGTCCATCTTCGTTATTTCTGCTACATTTCATTACTTTCGTTTTGTTCTTGTTTATTTTCACGCGATAGTTCATGCGTAGGACTCCATCCGTGCCGTTCATTGTTTCTTCTAAATCCTTTTTCTCTCGGTTAGAATTACTATATCATCGGCAAATAGTAGCATCTTTATCTTTTCACCTTGTACTGTTACTCCGGATCTAAATTGTTCTTTAACATCATTAACTGCTAGTTCCATGTAAAGATTAAAAAGTGACGGAGATAGGGAACATCCTTGTCGAACTCCCTTTCTTATTACGACTTCTTTCTTATGTTCTTCGATTATTACTGTTGCTGTTTGGTTCCTGTAAATGTTAGCAATTGTTCTTCTATCTCTGTATTTGAACCGTAATTTTTTTAAAACGCTGAACATTTTACTGCAGTCTACGTTATCGAATGCCTTTTCTAGGTCTATAAATGCCAAGTATGTCTGTTTTTTTCTTTAATCTTCCTTCTACTATTAATCTGAGGTCTCAAATATCTTCCTTTGTCCCTGTACTTTTCGTGAAACCAAATCGGTCTTATGCTAACAGTTCTTCCACTCTCCTCTCAATTCTTCTGTACAGAATTATAGTTAAGAATTTTGATGCACGACTAGTCAAACTAATTGTTCGGTATTCTTCACATTTATCTGCTCTTGATTTCTTTGGTATCATGACTATAACCCTTTTTTTGAAGGCTGACGGAACTTCCGTCAAAATAATGAAATAATTGCCTATATTAACAGAATTTTTCCCCTTAATGGTGTTTTCTCATTTATCAATAATCTGTTACCCATTGCTAATACTGTAGTAAAAATGTCAGCCGCTGTATTACATTTACTCATATTTGAATATTAAAAAAACTTTCTTTGCCTGAAAACGATAAAAAAAAAAAGACAACGATTTATATATTAAATTTATATCAGTAAACGTTTTAATAATATTCTAAATGTATAATAAAATCGGATAATATTAATGAGCTTTCATATAAAATTCTTTATACGAATATAAAAAACAATATTCGGGGAATTTAATTTTTAAATAAATTATATCGGGTATTCCATTTTTTGTTTAAATTAGAGATATTTTGTTTTTAAATAAAAACTGTTTATTTAGAGTTTTAAAAGTTACTTTACAAATATTTGTGAGTAGATATGATAGATATGATGATATACGCCATCTTTCTTATTCCCTTTAATTGTAACAACTATACAATTGCATTCTCAATGTATTAAGATTGTCAAAACGTAGTCACCTACGACACTTACAGATCTTTCTTTGTTTGAGAACGGTGAGATTTACAAAACAGATAATTATAAAAAAGAAGAATAAATGATTTTTGACCGTATAATTTCAAGTTTCAGAAAATTGTTGGCCGATTAATACATAATTCATAAAGGTTATGACTGAAAGAGCCATTAGGTCTTACATATATTTCAGAGATATATTTATTATTTATTTATTTTATATATGTATATATATCTGAGCGTCGTTACTTAACGGTAATAATTTTGGAAACGTAAATAGGAAAATGTACGTTTAAAGTTGAAAATTAAATTTGTGGGTTACGTACTCGCAGAATGATTGAACGAAAGAAGTTTTAAAGATTTGAAAGCGATTAATAACGTGACAAATAGCATTTTATTTGCGGGTGATGTAACAAATTGTATTAGATTTTGAAGTAAAATATTAGATATTTAATTTTTAAGTAAAAATTATCGTATTTAATTTGGGATATTGAATTTTTAAATAAAATATGAAAACGTTTGATTTTATCGTTAAAATTATAATAAGTATTAGTAGGTGCGAATCTATTATCTTTGTTATTTAATCGATAGAATTATTTATATATTACGATTAAGCCGCGGAATCCTGACGATTTTTAAAGAAAAATAATGTTTGCGTTCTGCCTCCCTTCATTTATTCCAAAGTAGCGTAAAAAGAATTCGGCACAACGACTTGAACTCTCTTTTTTTTGTCTTCAGTCATTTGACTGGTTTGATGCAGCTCTCCAAGATTCCCTATCTAGTGCTAGTCGTTTCATTTCAGTATACCCTCTACATCCTACATCCCTAACAATTTGTTTTACATATTCCAAACGTGGCCTGCCTACACAATTTTTCCCTTCTACCTGTCCTTCCAAAATTAAAGCGACTATTCCAGGATGCCTTAGTATGTGGCCTATAAGTCTGTCTCTTCTTTTAACTATATTTTTCCAAATGCTTCTTTCTTCATCTATTTGCCGCAATACCTCCTCATTTGTCACTTTATCCACCCATCTGATTTTTAACATTCTCCTATAGCACCGCATTTGAAAAGCTTCTAATCTTTTCTTCTCAGATACTCCGATCGTCCAAGTTTTACTTCCATATATTTTTATTTATTTATTATCATAAATAAATCCTTTTCCAGATATCGGCTGATATTTGGAAAAGGAAACAAATCAGCTGGAAATACTTAATTAAGAAATCTGATGTGGACACCACATGACTTCCTTGTACGCCTATTAAATTACATATATCCTTTTTTTTTAATTGAAAAGTACATCAAATTTTATTTTATTAATAATTTTTTTTTTGGAGTCTGATTCGAACCGATATGCCTTCCCCTTGTAAGATCCAAATATTTCATTAATTAATATTTTATTTGGCTATAACATTGGAACCGATCAAAAATAAATATTTTTGACTTTTTCTTAATCGCAGTAGAGCTTTTCGACGATATATAATAAGCGGTACTTATTTTTATCGGTTCCAGAGTTATAACTCAATAAAATATTTGGATCTTACAAGAGGAAGGCATATCGGTTCGAATCAGACGTCATCTCCTTTTTTTTCAATTCAAATATATTGATTTATTAATAATTATTAACCTCTGATTGTAAAAAAAAATAACAATAAATAATAAGTCAATAATAAAATTAAAAAAAAATTAATGAAAAAAATTTTATGTACTTTTAAAAACGTAAAAATGTAAATATGTAATTTATTAGGAAATCACCAGTTGGAAATTCCCTATTCCCTTGGCGGGAGTTTGTAATTCCGCAGGGGTGTCAACTTGGGTAATATTTTCGTTTTAAATATTATTTATAATAATTAATTCAAAGTTTGTTACCGCTGATGAGCAGCTGCTGGTTTGAATTAAAAAAATAAATGATTTTAAAGTTAAAAAAAAAAAAAAAGTTCACCAAGAATCGAATTACGTTACGGTGAGACAGGGTTGACTGACGCCTTAGACCATTCGGCTACAGCAACTACACACTGTACTTGGTGAAAAATGTTGTATATAAGTTGCGCGGGAGAAAAATGAAATTTATTAGTATAATTCTACAATCTTAAAACACTGTGGTGTGTGTGTCAATTAAATTTGTTTTCTCTAATTATCATCCGTCATAGTCCGGTAAAGCGTTACTATACACCGCCCTCACAAATTCCTTCAGTACCTTTCTAATCAGAATAGGAAATTCGATAAAAATTAAGCCGATGATAACAGAGATTCGCTCTTCAGTATCTTAGATTACACTTAACTCGTTGCCGGTTTCGCAATTTCACATAAAATAATGCTGTTTTTATTTATTTATTATTTTTACATATTTATTTTATTACGACTAATGATGTCCTAGTATATATATATATATAATAAACTGTAATTTTTGATGCAAAACATATGTTATTATGTATACTTTCTTTTTCGTGTTTTAGCCTCCGGTAATTACCGTTCAGATAATACTTCAGAGAATGAATGAGGATTATATGTATATTTTTATTTATTTATTATAATAAGATACTGTAGATTACGTATAGGGAATTATGATAATTTAATTTAAATATTATTTAATCTTATTACATTAACAGAAAAGGGTGGTAATTATAGAAAAGCCGTTTCAATGGAACAGCTGGAGATTACAAGGAGAGGCGGTTGTTAGCGGCTGCGGTTGCTAAGCGGTCTGCAGCGAGGTGCGCAGAGCAGTAGTGCGCATCACGTTATCCCCTCCGCACCAATAATAACAGAGTAAAAATGTGCGTCTAGCCCGGCAACATACCATCAACCTCACACCAACGCATACACTCCCAATTACTAAGTTTACAGTAAGCATATTTACAATAGAAATACGCGCGCACACAAACACAGAGAGAGAGAGAGAGAGAGAGAGAGAAAGATTGAGTGAGAGAGTGAGTGAATATGACAACAGAGTACATATGTACACTATATATATATATATATATATATATATATATATATATATATATATAGTGTACATACACATTAACACATACACATACACGCGCACGCATAGACACAGATAGAGAGAGAGAGCGAGAAAGTGTGAGAGAGAGACATTGACAATTGACTATTTAAAGTACACACACAACACAACACACACACACACACACCACATACACACACACACTTGCTCTCTCTCTCTCTCTGAGAGAGCGAGAGACAGTGACAGAGCGGGGCTGTCTGTCTTGCCGGCTGAGAATTCTTTTTTAGTTCATCATTCCTGACCCTATCTTGGGCGAATCTCGTTTTTAGTCGTACACGGTTTCTCTCCGTCATAATGCATATGTCGGGTATACGGAAACGCTGTAAGTTTGGATTTCGCCTGAGACAACGTGAAATCGGATTTCGTACTTGAATTTCCGAAAAACCGGCCGACCGATCGCTTTCAACAGTCTACCGTATTTTCAACTCGATCCTACTATCGGTTTTGGTTCAGTTAACGGCATTGTTCTATACCGATAACGGTTAGAGATAATCCATTTATAGTTGAAAAATCGGATTTCCGAGTCGACTTTACCTACTGGGTAGCTTCCTTTTCTTACTCTGACGCTCGGTTCGTTCGTTTACGATTTTTTTTATAAATCTGCCCTTAAGGCCGTTTTTCAAAACTTAACTGCCCGAACCCTCGTCGCGCGACAAAAACGTGCCTGCCGTCAAAAAATTCAGCAGAAAATCTAGTATTTTTTGGGTTTTTTTCGACTTTTTAACTGTGACGACAACGATTTTGGAAAAATCGCTTCGACGCGGTAAGGGCGTTTTTCTAGGCTAAGGGAGCTTTTTTGCCGATTATTCACCGCCAATAACTCGGCAACCGTTAGGCCTATCGATACGTGAAAAAATCTGCCGTTCCGATTCGACTCGGCTTCCGATCGGTAACAAAATTATCCCCCCCACAATCGGGCCCCTGCCCGAATACGGTCGGAAACGCGTATCTAGACAACCGCTCGTCCGATCGCGATCAAACAAAAAACCAAAAATTTTCTTTTTGCAAGCCCAAAAACATTTGTCCGTAACATTATTGCGTAAACCTTAGGGTTCGTCCGAAAAAAAGGTTATACAATTTCAAAAAAATTAAAAAACCCATTTACTCGCGATCGGACAAACCGATTCGGACCAAACTCGATACAGACAAGCGAGCCCCGATAGGGAAGGGATAACAGCACTCGTATTCCCGATACGGGCTAAGTCCAATTTCCGATCTCTACTTTCACCACACCGAGTCTGCGGTCGATCGCGCAAACGAAAATTTCGCCAGACTTCCGGATATACGCGTTTAAAGGCGATCTAAGCTTTTTTAGCCGATGTGATTTTTTTCATAGGTTTTGACCCTCCGTTCAAGAGATGTGGCCTAAAAACGAAAAAAATTGCGATTTTCCGCCCCCTCGCCAAATATTTCATTAATTAAAATTTTATTTGGCTATAACTCTGGAACGGATCAAAAATAAGTATTTTTCACTTTTTCTTAATCGAAGTAAGCCTTCGTCGAGAGCTTTTCAACGATGTAATTAATAAATTATTTTCAACACTTTAAGCTAATACCAAAGCGTCTTACTAAATAAATAGTATTTGTAAATAAACTTAAGGGCTAAACGGTTGTCGATGTAACTGGAAAACAAGAAAATTCTCAAAAACGTTTTATTAAAAACGTTTTACTTAAATCTAATACTAAATTCCTACTTCGATAGTTATACAAGTAATTAAAATAAAAGTCTTATATTTTTATTTTTTTGAGAACTTATATGTAGAAAATAGTATCTCAAATAAATTTTAGTTTCATAAATTAAATAAAAAAATTACGACAACGATACTCACTATCATTACCTGAATAACAAATTCAAAAAAATTGTATTACCTAAGGTATTATAGAAATGTTTTAATTAGCACGAAATGCGCATAAGATTATGTAAATTTTAAACGCATAATTATTCTTACACTGAAAGTAATTAAATTAACAAAGTTTTAGGCGTGAATTAATAAGCCAGAACTGACAAGACTACATACTAGGAGTAAAGCTTAACCTAAAATTAGACTATTAATCGCTACTTTGTATAATATGAAGCTTTTAATTACCAGAATTTGATAGCCTATCGTTAAGTATAAATAGAGACGTATTAATCAATTAGTTCAAATAAAGGTCAAATTTATAGCACAAATTTGAAATAAAATCGGTCGTAAAAACTTTTATGCGTCCATCTTGTAGTAATTGCATTTTACTTAAACAATTTAACGCGTGCTATTTAAAAAAGAATGTTACTTTTAAGTAAAACATGAAAGATCCATAGAGAAAAACTGAATTATATCACTAGTGAGAAATAAAGTTGACCGCACTATATTTATGATATAATTCTACATTTTAATAGATAGGAAATAGCGGCAAACAAACAAACGGCATGCTACAGCGAGGAATGCAAATATTCAGAAGTGATGGTGCTCAAGGGAGAATTACCAGAGAATTCAGTATATAGAATTCATTGCCGTGTAAAGTAATGGTAATAACAGGAGATATACGTCAGATTTTTTCTAGAAATTTGACCTAATTGCAAGTAGAAAAAATTCAACGTGTTAGAAACGGGAACTAAGTTTACAAAAACCGGAAGAAAATTAGGTAAATTATAAACACATAACCCCTAAGCGAAATCGCAACACCGGTTGATTGAGATAATTATTTGATACCTAATATTCATGTGGACTTACTAGAGTGCTGCGGACTTATTAATTAATTACAACCGGGACTTCCTAGTTACCGCAAGTTAACTATCCACCAAACGTAATACCTTACTCCAGAACGTAATCGGTAAGTAAATAAGTATTAAGAATGCTATTGTAATATAATGTAAATGTAATTAATAACATGTGAATTCAATAATATTTTGCGTTTAAGTTGCTATAGGTATTTTTACTTCCTTGTACGAAGTAAAGAAAGTATTGTAATCGCAAAACATTTCAGTTTTCATATTTCAACGGAAATATCCATTTTGACTATCCCTAAATCCGTTTGGCTAGTTTAGGCGTGACGTCTGTACGTACGTATGTATGTGCGTATGTATCTCGCATAACTCAAAAACGATTAGCCGTGGGATGTTGAAATTTTGGATTTAGCACTGTTGTAACATCTAGTTGTGCACCTCCCTTTTTGAATGCAATCGGAATTAAAATTTTAATTAATGAAATATTTGGATCTTAAATATTTGGCACATCGATTCTAATCAGACTTCATCTCATTTTGCTTTTTTTAACTTTAATTTTTTATTTAATTTTTTTTTTTTTTTTACTTTTTTTTTAATTTAAATATGTTGATTTAATATATGCGATTTTAAAAAAAATATTAACCCGTGATTTTAACCTTTACAATAAAAAAATATTCAATAGCGACAATAAAAAAAAAGAAAAAATTGAAAATTATTAGTGAAATAAAATCTTACGTATTATTAAATCGTGTATATGTAATTTAATAGGGGTACAAGGAAGTCAAATGGTGTCCGCATCAGATTTGGTGAAACATCTGATTATTTAATATTAATTGAAAATTATAATTTAGAATCCGCTGATTTGAAGTAGCGTTTCGTTTTTACCTACTTGCGGTTGCGTTTAAAAATTAATTTAAGATGAGTGCTCATCGGTGATTGCACTAAAAGAAATTAACGCAATGTTTTCTCATTTCAGAAGATATGAAACCAGAAGGAATCGGTAAATTAGTTTTAACGATATGAAGAGTTGTTTCAACGGAACAATGATCCTTGAATGAATCGATCGGTTAAAAATATTAAATTTTTGCATACGATGAACAACTGAAAGTAAGGCCATCAGCTTGAAGGTTAATTATGACAATATTCTGCGGTACGTAAGATCAGTTTTTATTTGCTTCATGCCTAAAAGTGAAACCGTAAAAAGTGAAAACTATTGTGTCACTGAAGTATCTACGAAATCAAAAAACAAGACCGAAAGGTGTGTAAATTTTCAAAAGGTTTGATTTTGTTTCACGGTAACGATTGTCCTCATAAACCCATAAAAAATTTTTTCCTTCGAGATTTGAATTTTTTCCTTGAAGATTTTTCCTTTTCAGTTTTGAACTGCTGGATTATCGGTCGTACATTCCTGATTTGGCTTAGTGCTTAGAAGGAGAGAGAATTATATTGAAAAATAAGCATAATTTTTTTAAGTGGAAATAAAATTAAACGGTTTTTTTAAATTTCGCTTTACTTTTTGACTTACTCTCTTGCATATGTGTTACTTTCCCGGCGAATATAACTAGAATAGCTATATCGAAAGGAAAAGTACGATGATCATATCAAAAATAGGGTAACTGGTATTTCAAATCTTTTGTTTTAGGGTCTATCTAATCGGTCTACACAAAAAAAATTTATTTGTGAAAGGATGTATAAGCATACATAAGTAGGAATTTGTGTCGCACGCTTTTGGCCTTATATCTCAGATTGACGGAACAGATTTTCTCCAAATTTTGGCTCAAGAAATTCTAAATGCGGGTTACTGATCGTGTCAATTTATTCTCAAAATTCTTTAATGGGATTGGGATATCGCGAAAAAACCAATTTCGATTTTCTTCAGAGGCACCTTAGAAAAACATTTTCAGATTTCATACCTAAATTGTATTATTAGCTCAAAAAACCTTTATTCAAATAATCAACCCCGGCTTTTAAAATTATATTATAAATATATCTATTCTTTTGTCTTTTTGGTCAATCTCCCTTTGATTTAATATATCTTTTTTAAATATTTTAGTATTTTGTATATCAAATTATACAGGCCGATTAAAAAACGTGTACAATTTTCCAAAATTATAAACCCCGGACCTTAAATAAAGAAAAGCTTTTTGAAAATTTTTACGTTTTTATTTTCCTTTTGTTAGACGGGATGTTAGATTTAGAGAATATCGAATTAAAGCTTAACCTATAAATGAATATTTTTAGAATTTTTATAAATTTACACCCCGTCTTTAACAAATGTAATATTCTGTTTGTTTTTATCTTAAGCTGTTAACGCATTTCATTTTTACTTCCTTGTACGAAGTATAAGAAGTATTGTGATCGCGAACGATTTTGGTTTTCATATGTTAAGGGAAATATTATCCATTTTGACTAGTTTCTGTGCGTACGTAGATCGCATAACTCAAAAACGATTAGCCGTAAGATGTTGAAATATTGGCTTTAGGATTGTCGTAACATCAATTTGTGAACCTCCCCGTTTGATTGCAATCGACTGAACTAAATGTGTTCAAAAAAGCCCAAAATCCAGAAAAAATTGGATTTTGTCATAAGTGATACTTATTTTCATTCGTTCCAGAGTTATATAGTTAATTCTAATTAATAAAATATTTGGATCTTACGAGGAGAACGCACATCGGTTCAAATCTGATTTCATCTCCTTTTTTTAACTTTTTTTAAAATTTAAATAGATAGATTTATTGGTAATCATTAATACCTGATTGTAGAAAACTTGTGCGATAAGTAATAATTCAATAAAAATTAAAACAAAAATATCAGAAGTTATTAATGAAATAAAATTTTATTTACTTTTCATTAAAAAAAAATGTTTATATGTAATTTAATAGGCGTACAATGAAGTCATATGATGTCCACATCAGATTTTTTGGATAGATCAGTTTTTCATGGCGGGTTTAGTATTATAAAGGTCAAAGTAATAGCATAAATTTGTAATAAAATCAGTCATAAAAAGAAACCTTTTATATCTCGGGTTCATTTTCGTTTCTATCACTTTATCTCAATAACGACTGTATTTTTCTTCAAAATTTTGTTTGATGCATTTTGTATTTACATAACTCTTTATGGATTTCAACCCAATTAGTATGTCGATTGAACTAAAAAAAAAAAGAAGAAAACACAATATTGTAATGCAGATTTTTTGCGAATGGAGATAAACTTATTATTACGTTGAAAAAATACAAGAAATGTAAAAATGTAAAATTTTGTTACGAGTTGAAAACAAGTACGTTGTAAAACAAGCCACCGTTAAAGATTATTAAAATCGTGTACTATGCGTAAAAAATTGATTATTATAATACCATATTGTTACATATAGAGATAAATTTACAGATTATATTTATTTATTTTTAAAACTTGGAAGCAAACAGAAACAATATATTATTATTTCTTCATTAAAATTCATCAGACACTAAAAAAAAAAACCAGCAAAATATTAGTAGTAAGCGATAAAATACATAAAATAAATAGAAATCCAGTGAACCTAAACATGATATCATATAAACATGGCAAAATACAGATATACAGATACCCCCCATAATCCAGCTACAGAAATGTGTACTTGTACGCACAGACACTATAAATCAAGCGCGCGCGCACACATACACAGAGTTACACGGCTACACAGGTCTTTTTACTTCCAGCTTCTTTCGGTGGCTGAAATCGTAAACACAATTTTATTTTATCGACAACAGCTTTAAACAATCTATTTGAACTACATCCATAACAAATTTCTCAGTTCGCCTAACCAAGACATTCTTCTTCGACCCGCTCTTATCTCGTTCCTCTAATCTTCTCTTGTATCATGATATTTTTCCCTCATAACATGACCTAGATAATGTTATTTCTTTCATTTAATAAATTCATTCTCATTTTTAACATCTTCGGCAGCATTTCATAATTAATTAATTTTCTTTCCAGAAAAGTGTCCATTCTAAAGCAATATATTTTAAAAACCTCAAATTTATTCCATTTACTTGTTTAAAAGTCCGCGCTTCCATTCAAATAAGTACATAAAGGAAACTTTTTATCATTCCTGTTCTACAACTTTTACATTGTTCCGTCAACATAGAAATCTTTTCATTTTAATAAACCTTCGTTTATCTATTTATATCATCGATCATTATTTTGATAATGCATGATTTTTATATACTGTATGTATGAAATAATTCTGTTAGTTGCTGTACTAAAGACTGTTAAATCGGTGTACATTTTTTCTACTTTTTATCCTACCGTTAATTTTATTTTGTTAATTCTTAGTCTAAGATGAAAATTATTACTTTCAGTATTTATGTGTAAGATAAATAGTGTAAGCCTTTTTAATTACTTTTCATTACAAGTATATCATCAGTATAATATATTTTGTTATGCTTTTTCTATTTATTGTTATTTGAGTAGTTTTCCTGCTAATTATTCTGACGTAAAACGTTTAATTAATAATAGATATTTACAAATAACCCCGAAGCTAAATTTCCAAAGATTTAACCGACTCAAACAGCTTATAAATCTCATGTTAATAGAAAAATTACATTTACAAGGTACATTTGAAAAGACAATACAAAACCACTGGCTGTGTAATGGACAAGAGGAATCGATGCAGCTGTTCGTTATTTTACACATTAAATTTGTTGTTAAAAATCTTGCTTTTAAAAATGGTTTTGTAGTATTTTCATTTCAAAGTAAAGGACTGTTTTAAAAAAGTAAATTTTTTTTCACAACTAATATTGTTTTCACAACCGGCTCTTTGAGTGGAACCATAAGTAAATCGTTTAACAATAAGCGCATGATAGATGGTTCTTTAGGAATTTCCGTAATAGTCAGTCCGTAACGACAGTTGTCAGTAAGCAATAATCTTATCTTAAGCAAGTAGCCATTAATAAAAGAATATATCTGCCGACACTTCATAGTCCAGAGAAACAACAATTAACAGATACAACCCGATAAAAAAATAATATTCAATAAAAGAACCAAACAAATAATCAAGCGATAGCTAGTCGAACAAAAAAACAAAATTTGTATCTATAAACAAAAAAAATAAAGAAGTAAACAAAAATAACATCGCTAGATTTGGAGATAGTAACTGCAAACTAAGTCAAGCACGTGGAGACGTTTCAACCTTCGGACTGTTATCAAGCAGATAGATCGTTAAGTGGTTAACGTGATTTTCTAAACGTCGCTGAAATTTAATACTGTATTTCCTCACAATCTCACAAACCGTCGGAAGCTACCGGTATTCATGAATCTCATCATTCCGTGTGAATCATAGCGCACTGCGTACTTTATCCTCACGGTTGTGAGAATAATACTGATAAATAATAATTATAGTATTCAGACTTTATGAGAAACCAGAAAAAGAAACTAAATTACAAAGGATAAAATAATATGGTAACTAAAGTACACACTACTTTGACGACGAAAATCTCATAACTTATTTCTTTGCCGCGGTGGCATGGTGGAAGTAAAAGGATTAATCTATTTTTTCCTTAATGAATAGCTTTAATTCACAACCCTTCTGGTGGGCGAAGAAATAATGAATATTTTTAATAGGTTAACCTTCAAGGGAGCCAGGGCTTTGGTCGATGGCTTAAAACCTTCCCAGGGATAACACGAATGTATCGTACAAAATTTGAAATTAATCGGTCGGTTGGTTCTCGCATGATGCGATAACAAACTTTATATACATACATATATATATATATATATATATATATATATATATATATACATACATATATATATATATATATATATATATATATATGTACATTTCCGAATAACTGTTATCTGTTTGATCGAGAGTGTATCCGATGCAAAAGTTAGACTTCAACCTACTAACAAATACCCCGTTTGAATTTTGAAAATCGGACTGTTGTTAACAGAGATATAAGAACACCCCTTTGCACCTCCCAAAACAGCGCCTCAGGGGCACCCCATTTGTTACTAGTTGATGGTGATAATTGGTCTAACCTCCCACGAGTGCTCGCATATCTCACCACTCTAGCCTCACACGCGGTCCTCACGGGAATCCCATTATTATTAAACAGGAATATTTTTAATTTATTTAACATTTTTTTTATTTAACGTAAATTTTATTCTGTATATATATATATATATATATATATATATATAGTGTTTTTTCGAAATGAAATATATCTAAAATCCTTCTCAGTTATGTCAAGAAACATGGGTAAAAATTTGGTTGCGATTGATCGAGTAGTTTTATTGTTTATCCCGAACAAACATAACCCTCTTACTCTTTTATAACAGTATAAATTAAATATGAATAATTTTTATTTTATTGTAACGAAATTTTTTTTGTTGGCTTGGTGATATCGCTACATAAGCTTGAAGCTCGTGCGTGGAATATGGAAATATAGTGTATAAAAATGCCATGCCTGGCCGGGATTCAAACCCAGGACCACCGGATGACAGGCCGAGACGCTATCATCCGCGCCACGGAGGCCGGTTTAACTTATATTTACTATTAAATTAAAATTTAGTGAAATTGAAATTATTTATTTTATTTGATACTACTTTCTCTTTGTCAAAAAGTTTATCGATTTACAAAATTACACATGTTCGTATATCGAATTTGTTTATAACGTATTTAAATTTTATATTTTTACAGTTAGCTCTATTTCTCATCTTTTTTATTAGAATTGCACAATATTCAAAGTTTTGTTTTAATTTTTAAACGTTTTATTGTCATATCTTAAATTTATTGAGGAAATAATGTTTAGTTTCTTGGGTTTACATTACATTTTGTAATTATATTATCGATTTAATTATTGTATATTAATTATTATACAATGATTCTAAACGAGCATAACTTGTCTCTTATTACACCTTTCATAATTAAAAGATAATATTTTATCAACCGTCATTACATTTTACAGTATGTATTATTTATTTCATTTCAAAATAAATACGTTAATCGGCAAAAGTTAAATAATTTATTTAGTAATAAGGGTTATTAAGCGTGAAGTAAATGTTTCTATGTTGAGTTGTAATAATCACAACTCCAAGCCCGTAAATTGTAACTTTCTTTGTACAAAATACACTTTTTTTATTATTAATTAATATCAGATTATTTAAATCGTTTTTGTATTTTTATTTTTTCTAAAAAAAAAAATTGTATTTCATTATTTTATATGTTAGAAACACATTTAACTAACAAATAGAAGAGTGTGTGTGTGTGTGTGTGTGTGTGTGTGTGTGTGTGTGTGTGTGTGTGTGTGTGTTTCGTATTACACACACACACATACACTTACATATTTAAACAAAATATATATCTAACCTAAACGTGAGAGTGAGAATACAGATACATGCTTTTTACTTCAATATTAACAAGAGAGATTTCTCTTATATATTATCTAATCAGAAATGGATCTTGTTTTATCACAATAAATCTAAACTAATGTTAAATGTATTTTTATATGATTTAAGAAATAAATCTTTCATTCTTTAACCTTTTTTTTTTAATAAGACTATCATAGAAATCGATGAGAATCTTCAATTTCATATAATGTTAAACGAAATAAGGCGCTTACGTTTCAAATTTTCGACCCTTGTATCAGCTTCATTCATGGAACCCTGAGCCAAAACCAATTTTCCCTTGAAATAGCTGCAATTCTTTTTAAAACCAATTTCCTTAACAGTATTCTATCCAGTACTTTTAGTATGATAAAAAAGTCCTGGTTATTTATTTAATATGTCCCTTGATAAAAATTAAATTAGTAAATAATATTACAAAATACTATTATTTCAAAGTTAATGAAAATAGTTATTTTAATGTTTTTTTCACGCTTCACATAGACACTCAAACCGTTTTTACAATATTAATTTTAGTAAATAAGAGAATTAAATCATTGTTAACAAATACAAAATGTAGTCAAAGATTTTAAAATGTAATTTAAAATACGAACCATATTTTAACAATAATGTTATAAAAAAGAATTAAATCTAAACAAAAATGTGTATGTATCAGCTTCAGCTTATCTTCTCATCACTAGATGATTTGATTTAAACAAATTAAAAAATAAAAAACTTTTCCAAGATTTTTTCCATTAGTAAGTTTTGAATTAAGACTTAAGTTTTAATTTTTTTTTTAATGAAATATTGCTTTTGTTGTTTATATCATCTTCATCGTCATCGTTAGTATTAGTTGTACCTTATTCTCATTCGTGAATTTTCTTCAGACATAACCCGATTGCGGATTATGTCTGATATGTGATCAAGCTATCGCAGAGTGATGGTCATTTTTTTTTAACAAAACAGTACTATAGATGTTAGTATTAGTACTGTATATGGCAATCTCCATGGGGGAACGGAAACGGAACGTAAAAGTGGCGGGAGTGTCACAATTTCTCCCTACGAATCGCAGAGTCTGGACAATGTCCCTTGCTGCTGTATGATTCTGTAATCGGGCGTGTTTCAAGGGTTTTCTTTTAATGTCGATTATAGGTTTTAAGTTATATTTACGGACGGATTTGGTGATTTGCGTTCTCATCCGTGGGAGTATCCATCTCTGTCATTCATCCGGAGGTACCGGATTTTAATCCTGATCAGAATGGCACTTATCACTGGCAAAAAAGTTGATTAACATTCATCATAGTAACTATT
This sequence comes from Lycorma delicatula, assembly GCF_047948215.1. NCBI lineage: Eukaryota > Metazoa > Arthropoda > Insecta > Hemiptera > Fulgoridae > Lycorma > Lycorma delicatula. Next base: position 101,891 of record NC_134458.1, read on the forward strand.
ACCGGGCGTCAACCTGTTTTACTGTTCGAATAAAAAATAATAATTTAATAATTGGCGGCAACTTAGCTGTAGAAAGAGACTTATATTTGTGGGTAAAACTTCTACACAAGTCTTTGAGGCATATATATATATATAGATGTTTGGCACTTTCTCTAATTATATATTTGTTATTAGATTATATATTATTTATTACATATATATTCTATATTTATAGATTATTTATATATTAGATAAACGCTATAGTTTGTGGCGGTTTCTGTCTGCCCACTTACAACAGGAACATGCGAGAGCAAACGAACCGATTACTTTCAAACTTTCAGGATAATTTGTATTATCGCAGGGAAGGTGTTTTTAGTTCAAAGATCGAGGCCCTAGCCCCCTTAGGAATTGAAATTTTTCTTGTCAAAGCAAAATTTACAAAGCAAAGCGGTACCTTTAGTTACCGTAATTACTACTACTCTTCTGTCTTTTGTAATTTAGTTTCTTTTCAGGTATTTCTTAAGTTTGAATATTTTAATTGTTATTTATTAGTATTATTAGCACAACCATAAGGATAACGAACACAGCGGTGATTCAGGGAGCAGAGCTACCAGTTAGACGAGCGGCTAGTATTATTATAATTACATCTCCAAGAAGTTTAATGCAATAGTTATTATATAGAATAAAAAAATGTCGTAAATTTTTTTATTAATAAAAAAAAAATTTGTTAGATTGTCTAACGTCTTTTTTAAAGTAAAGGTCGATAATATCTTTATTTATATTTTCAAATTATAAACTTTGTTAAAATAAGAACCTTATACTCTGAAAATCTTCTCTTATAAGAATTGTCCCAAAAACATAGACGATCATCGGCTGCTACAGAAGTATTAATGTCTAAAATATTTTACCACTTAATAGACGTCAAAGCACAGCTGATAAATAAGTCCATGTACCTTGGCCAAATGAAGGAAAATATTTCAACTGTTACCAAGTTTTAGAGAGTTTCTCGATTTATTGAAACTCATAAAATACAACCTTGTGTTTTGTACGCTGTACATCTTTCAAAAACAATTTAATATCAGTAAACAGATTGTAGTGGTAATAATCACACTTTTGTTATAAAAATAGATTTCATTTTGGGCGTGAAGTGTTTTCTTCTGTATACATGCTTAAAAGATATTAATACATAAAATGAAGTAGTTATAATTTTATATGAATTGATTTTTGATAGATGTATAATACCATTTCTAAAATGTATTCCCTTTCTATACGTTTTGAATGAAGCTAATTAAAAAATAAATAATTTGTTACAAGTTTTAAAAAGAACGTCCCATTAAAAACTAGTTAATATTCTGTTATACGTTCTTAAGAAAATTATTCGCTTTCATCCCCTCCCAAAAAAAAAACATATATATATATAATTTAAATCCACGCATACTACTCCATTATTTCTTTTTTTTTATAACGATAATAATAATTAATAAAATACGTTTTTACAAATATTAAAAATATCTGAAATAAACTATAATAATCTATAGCTTTTTATCGTAACTGATGTATAAATTTAACGTATATTGTATTATTACATGAGATAACCTCTAGTATGTACCAGGGACGTTCGAGGAAATGCTCCGTCTGACCAACAACCAAATATTTGTATTATATATGATCAAATATTTGCCAGTTTTAATCTTTAGAGGGCGTGATGCAAAATCTTAGGTGTTTCCCGACTTGTTGGAAGGTGGTCTTGGTGAGGGTGCTCTTAAAACCAGGAAAGGAACTTAGTGAGGTCGGCAGTTATCGGCCCATCAGCCTCTTGCCGGTAATCGGCAAGTTTCTTGAAAGGCTGGTTGTGGAACGGCTTTGGGAAAGAATTCAGGTGAACTGTTTTCTAAATCGAGGGTAGAATGGCTTCACAAAACGGGTCGGCACTGAGGATTGCATCTTAAATGCTCTTGCCGAGGTGGAAAGCGCCGACTGTAAATATGTTTTGGCAATTTTTATAGACATAGAGGCAGCATTTCCTTCCTTGTGTTGAAGTTCTGTCCTCTATGAGTTGGAACTGCGCAATGTTCCGTAGCTCTGCAGGCTGTAGTACGTGACTATTTGTTTAATCGTACGGCTCTGTTTAAAGATTCGCACCTAGCTGTCAAAAAATCCGTCACCAGGGAAAGCCCCCAGGGTTCCGTTCTCGGTCCCCTGTTGTGGAGCTGCTGTTTGATGGGTTTCTGGAATCGACATTTCCAGAAGGGGTCACGGCCTAGGCTTTCGCCGATGACTGTATCCTTTTAGTTCGTGGTAATTCACGACCGCAGCTGGAAGATCGAGCGCAAGCGGCCTTGTAGACTGCGGAGGGCTGGATGGACAATCAAAATTTAAAGATCTCTGTGCCCAAGACGAAGTTTATGCTTCTCAAGGGTGCAGACAAATTATCGTATAATGGAAACCCCCACATTAAGTATAAAGGCTGTGTAATCATCAGCCGAGTGAGAGTTCATAAGTACCTTGGTGTTTTGTTTGATGAGAAGTTGCTGTTTAGCAACCGCATTAGGCAAGTAGCAGCGGACGCCGTCTCAGTGATGCACAAACTTAGGAGGATTGCTCGGAAGGTCAAATGTACATGGTGTACCGAGGTGTCTTCGAAAACATGATCTCTTACGTGACGCCGGTTTAAAGTCGGTTATTAAGGGTAACGGGTACCCATATTAAATCACCCATCGGGTGATTTAACATGATTGATTTAATCGGTTCAAATCAACCGTGTTAATCGGAACCGATATCAGTTTCGGTTCCGCCTGGCAGCTGATGAGCTGTGCGTCTGCGGGGAGGTCCAGTCAAATGAACACCAGATGTTTGACTGCCCTGCTATCGGGGGGGCCAGAGACCGGGCCACCCGGCTGGAACTTACAGGTCAAAGGGAAAATTGGCCACTCACAAGCGGCGAGTTAATGTGGCGAGAGCCGCATTGTCGGACCGTGTGGGAGTTGCTTGATGCGATTGCTATGTTCAACTGACATCAGTAGTTTACTTTCTTTTTTTTTGTTTTCCCTCCCCGACCGGATATCCGATGAAGTATACTCAGTCGGAGAGAGTGTCCATATACTCTAAGGAGGCGTCCCCCGCCCCCCCGGTTAGCCTCCCCGGTCTCGGATCTTTTTTTTTTTTTTCAGTGCCTGACTCTAATTCCCCGTTTCGAAGGCGAGGTACGGCTATGCCGTCCCCCACCCCCTCCACGGGGTACCGGGACTCGGTCATGATGCCTGCCTCTAACCGACGATGCCGGCCCCAGAATCTCCGAAGAGCCCCGGCACCAACACCGCCGGCCGGGACTCGGTCTTTTCTTTTCCCTTCCCTAATCAGTACAGTAGTTTACTTAAGGCAAAGACTTGTAACGCACTGCTGTGGGAAGCTAACCTTGAGATATATGGCGTACTAACAGCCAATAAGAATTCCAAGCGCTTTAGTATGGTGGACAGGTACATGCTGGCATTCAGCGACGCAGGCGTGGCAGCGAATTGCTGTTTTGACAAAGTAGACAACCCCTGTGCCGTGCTTTGTTGTGGGTTCGGCCCGGCGGTAAGGTGAAGAAAAAAAATATGAAGGCTAAAAATGCCCAAAAATCATTAAATCTGGTAGGAAACAAATAATTTAACCGATAAATAATGTCATAGTATAAAAAAAAAACATTTTAATTCAGCCCTATTTTATTAGTTGGGTTCATTGAGAACAGGCTGTTGTAAGACATTTTTATAAACTAAATTTAAAATTAGTAAACCATTCTACCTACCCGTTATTTTATTTGTTTTACTGTTTCACAAATTTTGAAAATTTTACTCTATGTTATTTTATTTTATTTTGTTTTATTTTTATTTAAGTAATCCAAAATTATTTAATTACAGGCGGAAAATAATGAGATTTCACGAAGCACAAAATTGAAGATAGTATTTAAATTACTTCTGTTGTAGCAGATTCAGTCTCTGACACTACTCCCTTAAATTCCATAGCGTATTAGGATTAATGCTTTGATCTAACGTATTAATTATATTAAACGGTTCCACTCTCTTACTTTTCTAATTTCTAACCTGTAATAATTTTTACTAAACCAAAGCAAAGTGTAAATACTGTTAACATCAGTACAATAGTCTCCACATTATATCGTTCACGAAATGAAATTAATCCGATTATTTTCAAATCTAATCTAATCTAAAATAATGTTAATTTATGTTTACTTGTCTTAAAACAAAATCCAAACGTATTGATAAGTTTCACTGAAAGCAGGTCGCTTTATTTAATTATTTTATATATATATTTGGCTTATATGAAATACTTTTTAGCAATATTAAATTGAAAAAGTAACTATGCAGAATACTATTTTAGTTAGTAATTAAATACGGTAATAACTTTATTATCTAAGTAAAACAAAATTCTAAACTATAGTCGCTAAATTTATGAAGCTGAGCTTTATAGCTTAAATTAACCGACTAGATTTAATTTATTTTTGTTAAATATAAACGTCTTTCTGTTAAACGAATTCCTGATAAACTAGATTTTATTTTGGACATTCTAAATAAAAATCCAACGTAGATGAGATTCACTCTAAATTGAATGACGTAATTTTCTTTTAAAATTTAATTTTATCTAATTTAATTTTACTTTCTTAAAAATAACCGATATATTATTTGTTTCAGGTAAACAATATTTATGATTACACAGACCGCCACACGGACGTTCCTTATACCTTAGCACGGTTTGTTAACTGATTTATAATCAGATACTTTACTGAATAATGCTTATATACGTTTTTACGTAAATATATCCGATAGATTTTAAATTAAATATTTAGAAAAAGATTTTTTTTTCTTATCCGTATTAAGTACCAAACCATCAAATTGTGCGATCGACATTAGTAACAAACCGTTTCAAAAAAAAATAATATAGGTAGACTTAAATACAGTAAAACACGGTTAAAATGAGATTCAAGGAGTCGACCAAACATTTATTGGAAAACATTATTGTTTTTTTTTCAGGGAATAATTTTTATAAGATTCATACTTTTTTCTTTTTATAACATTTATCGATTACATTTTGAGTAAAGATGTATCGATTAATACTTTCTTCAAAGAGCTAAATATATTATTGAATATCACGCGTCCCACTTTTATGTATGCGGGGCACATACATAACATATAGTTATTAAATAATAAATAAATACAAATACGTAAATTATAAATAAATATCTACGTATGTCCGTGTAGCACTCGAATGTACACGCGTGTATTATCTCAATATTACTGGAATATACCCTTGCTCTCGAATATCCGTGTAGAATCTTTACTTTTCATAAAAAAGAACGGAGGTTCGAACCTGTGGTTTCCCGATCATAGCGCTTTTAAAATACTACAAAAACTCACTATAATTATCAGTAAATATTACTGGATCTCAGCCTGTTGTTGCTGTACAAACACATATATATTCGTATATATATATATATATATATATATATATCAGAAAGGTCAATCGAGTTACGATAATGCAAAATTAATAATGATTATTAATATTAGAAGTATATCAATTTGAACCGAAATATAAATTTTCAGTTGAGAATTAAAATGAGGAGAATAGAGGAGGTTCAGTACTATTGGGCTGCGAATTTACGGTTTTCATTTAACCGAAAATTTTTTTTTTTTTTTTTGATTTATGTTAGGTCAAGATGCAGTTATTTAAAGGTTATTAATTTTTGTTTTTGGATTTTTTATTTTAATTATTATTTTGAATTTTTTTATTTTGTAGTAATTTTTTTGATATTAGGGTTCAAATACAGAGATAGAAGAACAATTGCTAACATGTACAGGAACCAAACAGCAACAGTAGCAATTGAAGAACATAAGAAAGAAGCCATAATAAGAAAGGGAGTCCGACAAGGATGTTCTCTATCTCCGTTACTTTTTAATCTTTACATGGAACTAGCAGTTAATGATGTTAAAGAACAATTTAGATTCGGAGTAACAGTACAAGGTGAAAAGGTAAAGATGCTACGATTTGCTGATGATATAGTAATTCTAGCCGAGAATAAAAAGGATTTAGAAGAAACAATGAACGGCATAGATGAAGTCCTACGCAAGAAGTATCGCATGAAAATAAACAAGAACAAAACAAAAGTAATGAAATGTAGTAGAAATAACAAAGATGGACCACTGAATGTGAAAATAGGAGGAGAAAAGATTATGGAGGTAGAAGAATTTTGTTATTTGGGAAGTAGAATTACTAAAGATGGACGAAGCAGGAGCGATATAAAATGCCGAATAGCACAAGCTAAACGAGCCTTCAGTAAGAGATATAATTTGTTTACATCAAAAATTAATTTAAATGTCAGGAAAAGATTTTTGAAAGTGTATGTTTGGAGTGTCGCTTTATATGAAAGTGAAACTTGGACGATCGGAGTATCTGAGAAGAAAAGGTTAGAAGCTTTTGAAATGTGGTGCTATAGGAGAATGTTAAAAATCAGATGGGTGGATAAAGTGACAAATGAGGAGGTATTGCGGCAAATAGATGAAGAAAGAAGCATTTGGAAAAATATAGTTAAAAGAAGAGACAGACTTATAGGCCACATACTAAGGCATCCTGGAATAGTCGCTTTAATTTTGGAAGGACAGGTAGAAGGGAAAAATTGTGTAGGCAGGCCACGTTTGGAATATGTAAAACAAATTGTTAGGGATGTAGGATGTAGAGGGTATACTGAAATGAAACGACTAGCACTAGATAGGGAATCTTGGAGAGCTGCATCAAACCAGTCAAATGACTGAAGACAAAAAAAAAAAAAAAAAAAAAGTAATTTTTTTAATTTAGTTCTAAATTATGTACATATCACCCGTCACTCTCATAAATTGAGTTAAGTCGTAACAAAGTAGATGTATTGTAAAGTCTACTTAGAAACTGATTTTGTGTTTTATTTATTTAAGATAAATAATAATACTTGACGGACTTTGATCAATTAATGTAAAATTTCATGAAGAGATAAAATAACTCGCAGAAATTAATTTTATTTGTAATTGTTTTAAGTTGTGATAAAAATGTAACTTTTCATTTATATTTATTTTAGTAACTGGTGTAAGATTCCTAATTACACATATAATAATAGTATCAATAATAAGATATACAAAAATTAGTTAAGACTTAGTAATTTTCTAACTTATATCTTTAAAGCTAACCAAGTAAAATGAAGAAATTTTATCTTTTCCTTTATATCTGTTTTTCTTTCCATTTAAGTTAGGATAAAAAAATATTCAAAAATACTAAGCGTAACATTTTAATGGAAAAAACAATCCAAATCTCTAATTTGCAATATTAAATTTCTAATAATCGAAACATAATGTAAAGGAAGAATAACGGGAGACACATATCCCCCTAATAATCGCAAAAATTGAACAACACTCCGTTACTGCTGGGTCTTTCTTATTATCAGATGGGTATTCCTTTATTTAGTGTCGGTTATATATTTGTTTTCTTTACGGTTTGCATTCCGATCCTTATAGATCAAATTGAAGTATCATTACTCGGGTTACCCTTGGGAGACTAGTAACGGATTTGTTTCTTTCTTCCGGTGCGATTCCCCAGTCCGTCCACCGATGGCCTCTTGGTACTTGTGCCTTTTGGTTCGACAGGAATGTACCTAGTTATTTGAGGATGCAATGGACTCCGTTTGCGGGAGGGAGTCGCAATTTTTAAAGTTAAACCAAATTTTGGTTTATCTTTGGTTTAATCCCTAGAGACACAAGTATCAAGGGGCCTTCAGTGGACGGGCTGAAGGGGAATTGCACCGAAAGAAAGACCATAAAGAAAACAAATTGAAGGAAAGAAGGACGGTTGGTGAATTTAGGTTTTGTGTAGACTCTTCTTCACTCACGCCATCTTCTTCGTCTTGCATCGGCCGGGTTCAGTATCGTGAGATGTAGTTCCTTCTTCTATCGTCTTCTTTGGCCTGCCTTTCCGTATTTTCGGTTATAAATAATTATAGACTGTAACCTTATAAAAACCTGTGAGCCCGTAAAAGGGACAACGCAGAAGAAAGTGCAGGCAGGCCTCTTCGCTCTTCCGTCCGGCGACTGCTGGGCTTTTTCTTTCATCCTCGTCTCTATCTTCTCGGTCAGAACAAATAAAAAATTTTTCTGATAATCATCAAACAAGTAATTCAACGATATAAACTTTCTGAATGCTATGTTTTAGCTTCTTCCTCCTACAAATTAAAATAAAAATGCGATTTTATATTTTTTAATGTTTAAAAGGATTTATGTATTTCAGTCTGCTTTTTAAACTCGAGTAACGGATAAAACTGAAATTTTGATGTTGAAGAAAAACATCCGCCAAAAATTTAATGATATGTAGGTAGAATTTTAGATAAATGTCAATTTGAGACGCAAGAACAGCTCAGAATTTAAGGAGTATAGCAAAAATATCAGGTGGAAAATTCTTTGTTTGAAGGACTATTAGATAATAAATAGCTGCAGTTACTGTCTAATTGCAGTAGTCTAACTCTATTATATGGAAAATAACTAGATATTTACCGATAAATGTTTATATATGAATACCTTATGAAAGTTTAAAGAAGAATTCGTGGCTGCAACTAAATAACAATAAAATTCTTTCATAGATGTTCGTTTTCTCGTGTATGAAATTCAAATATTACTTTGAATTCTTTTAGTATTTCTTTGATTATGAGATATGAAATATTCTTTTCCTCTTGTCAGTTTAGACATTGTCTTGTAAATTTTATTCGGTGTATTAGAAAAACGGTCTTTCTACACGACGATAAAAATATATTAGTATTAACATTTTTCAATATAAATGTTTTGGTTTTATAAATATTTAACAACAATTCGACTGAAGTATTATATGGCAACATCTACAGTTTTTCTGTTTGCTTATAATCGAACTACTTTTACAGGCTCGTCAAGAAATATATCGCAGATAGACTGATACGGTCTGTGTTAGGAAAAGTTTAGTATAGAGTGAATTGTGAATGTGTTCAAGTTAAAAACCACCAAATAAAATTCTCCTGTAAATTTTATACTGTACTCTTGTCCACTCGTATTTGAATATATCCTTTATAAAACCACGTATCCTTTATATCCTTTTTAAAAGCAGGTAGAAAATAATGAACTATTTGGATCTAATTCCACTGCTTTGTAATTTTATCTAACGTAACCGTTCTAGTTCTAATCTTAAAACTGTATAGCGGTTAATATATATATACATATATACTCGTATGTACACATATTATATAGAAATATCTAATCCACGCTTAGCAAGTTTATGAAAATTCAGTCCAAGAGCATAAAAATTTAAGCGTGAGTACGCTTGTACATTATCCCTTAAATTGTATATCCTTTATTCTAACTTTAATTCTTACAAATTGAATTACTCTGAGTTTTTTAAGATAAAATTTTCCGTTGTATTTCTTTGATCGTGAAATATGAAATATTTGTTTCCTCTTGTCAGTTTGGATATTATCTTGTGAATTTTATTCAATATTGGAAAATCGATCTTTTTACCCTATAAAAACCGTAATTTAGTACCCACTTCAATAGTCAATTATGTATTTTTTCTTTTCTACCTTTCTAATTTTTCATATTTCAATTCCAGCAAACCTTTAGTCATCCCTTACCGTAAGGGCTGGTCATATCAAAATTTGTTTCATATAAAGGTTTTAGGTAATGTTTAGAGGACTAATGACTTATTAAGAAAGGTATGGTTTTTTTTTTGTCTTCGAAACCCCATTTCTCCATCCCTTGGGCCAATGGTTGGTGATATCAACAAACTTTACTTTGATAAGTTCTAGGCCCTTATCCAACAAATATTAGGAACTTTAAACGATTCAATATTTTACTTAATAAGAAATTTATAACGATATTTTGTGTTTTCGAAAAAGCCCCCCCCCCATTTCCATTCCCACGGTCGGATGTTTAGAATCATAGGAACTTTAAACGAATTCGATATTTTACTTAATAAAAAAGTTATGCGATTTTTTTTCCACCCATATGGTCCGATTTTGGCCGTTAACGAACTCTATCGAGATTTTGGGTCTAGTTTTTTTTTTGGGAACATTTTGAAAATGATCGGTGTAAAATTACGACAATTATCGTGATCACAAGAAAGTGAAATATATATACTTGTACATATAACCTTTTGAGCTGACTGTGGTTTTGGGGTCTGGAGGATATGAAACGCGAAGATATGTTGAAATTTTCCGGAAGTCGAATCATGGTACCCGTTACATTAGGTAACCTTTTTATGAAATCCTAAAATGCGACTAGCACAGTTCTTTCGCTCATCCATCAGCTATGAAATTTTTAATTTCATTGCAATAAAATTACACATAAAGTTTTAATAGTTATTTATCACAGTAAATAAGTTGTAATTAATGTTTTAATGTAACAGTTTTATGGAATTCTTAACCCTTTTTTTAATTTTCTCAAAATAAAGATTTTACGAGTATTCTGTATTATTTTCTTCTTTTTTTCACTTTAAACCGTATTCGACTGTAAATAACAAGCGGTTGTTAACCTAACTTGTTGATCTTAAATACTTTTCAAAGAAACCAATAAACTAAGCAGTCAAAAGGAATTATTAAGAGAAAAAATAGCTTTTTTCAGTATATTATCGACAGGTTCATTTCATCTCTTTTTAAAAAAAAATTAATTTTTCAACTAAGTATAAAACATCACAATATACTTACACGTATTACTCGATGATATGAATAAATGTAGGGAGAAAAAAGTTGAAATCCAACATCATCTGTATAATGACATATTTATTTGTGATAAATGATTCTTCTACTCGTTAAATGCATTTTTAAGTTCACATTTTTTTCATTCGTAACTTCTCATGAAAGAAGTTAAATGTTAAGTTGTATATATTTTGTAAAAGTAAGCCGAATAGCCTGATTTAATTACACGTCCTTTTTTTTAATCTTACACCACGTAAATTAAAGAAATACCTGAGAATCGAGTAAATCCATAAAGTACCAGAATGAAATACAACAATATTTTATTATGTATGTAACATAATGTACTTTTATTTTCACTGTTCTAAAGACTCTTAGCTATTTCTAACTCTTAGCTTAGATCTAGAGATCTATCGCGAGATCTTAGCTTAGATGAGATGGATTTTACATGTATGAATTTTAATTAAACGTAAATTCTTATAACTAATTGCAGAAACAATCTTAACTGTTGTTTCATAATAGTATAGTCTTAATGTTTCATAATGTATAGTCTTGATTCTAATTGCACAGTAAAAAACAAGTTAACATAACCAAACAGTGAAAAATAACATACTCAACGTGGTTTCTAAGGTATATAATGACAGGATGAACAAAATACGCAATAGAACATTACCGTGGGTGTTTTTTAAGTATTCATTATAAACAACTTTTTGTTTATCCTTCCGGCTGAAAAATGGTCGGACTGTCGCTCTAACTGACCCTGGAGTAGGCCATTTATAACTGATCTTGAGAGAAATAGACCAAATTGACAGTCTTTAATACACTTGCCCCTTGTTTGTTGTCATAGAAAAACAGATCTTCCCCGAAAGTGTTTATTTAAAGTGTTTTATTTATAATTGAAAGTGTTTAAATAGGAATCGATATGCGATAACAATAAAGAGATAACTGGCTTCCCCTTCGCACATCCTCTCTAGATTCCTGCTTCTATATATTATGCTTAGGAGTACCTTGATCTGCAGAACGGTGTCGTTTCAAAGTCTCAACTGCTTCAGACTGCAGCTTGATTTGTCTTCCAACTATGAGACTGTGGCAATATGGAGGGAGGTCCACGGGTAGAGGTCGTGCAGAAAATCGATGATATTCATTTACCTTTACTAGTCTACGAAGTTGCACCTTGGTCCGAGGTCACCTCATCGCCTACCAGCTCCATCAACAACATCATTTATTTCTGGCATTTCATTCTTTTTTGTTAGACCAGCTCTCTCCCTCAGTAATGACATGCCTATAGTACTATCAGTTTATCTAAATCAAAAGCACCATTCCAGTCAAACTATTCAAATATTTAACTACTGTAGAAAGATTTTTCAGGAACTGTCATTTTCCTCTAGTTGTCTTCGAGCTCTTCATCTCTTTCTTGTTGGTAAAACCAAACCCAGAACTAGCCAGAATTTTCGTCACCTTTAAGGTGTATTCGCTCTTTATTATTGTTTTAGATTTATAATGATATGTTTTTCCGGGAAAACATTATTTTATACCTTACAAACATGACATCCTTTTTTTTAAATTACTTTTACCATAAATTAATTATTTCCTCGGACCAGAGTTTCCAATTAATTTTTTTTAAAGTTATCTAATAAAGGGTTTGATAATGAATCGAAGTGATTCTTAGCAGATTTTTAATAAAAAAAAGTGATGTTCTTTTGCGTAAGTAATATTTCTGGCATTCTATTTCATTGTATTACTAAATTTTATTGTTAAATTAAATTCATTTTATATGTATATGCGATGGTTGTGTATTATATTCGACCTATAATTGCCTTTATTACACTGATCGAAAGATTAAGGTTAAAAATCTTTTTGTGTAATATGATGTAAATTTATCATAATTTATGTTATTGTATATTTTTTAAACAAATGAAAGCGTTATAAACAAGAAAATATACTTTACTGAAGGTTGCATACTACTTAGTCTAAATTTCAATTTAGATACGAAACGAGTGACTATTTAAGTTTCACAATATGCTTTATGTACTTATCTTAGCGACTCGTTTATGAAAATTAGCTATATACAGTATACACGGAAAATACCTACATCTTTTCAGTTTTCCTTTATTAACTTTAAATATACGAACAACAGTATATCCTTTGGTAACTGATAATATTAATAGTTTTTCGAAACAACAAATTTCATACTTAATGGTACCATTTATATAATGTATATATACATTATATATATATATATATATATATATATATATATATATATATACCCAGCTACAAAATAGCAAAGTTACCTGGTACTCAGTTATGTTTCCATTTTGTTAGACAAGGCATTTTTGATCAGCATAAATCGATGTGCTGATCGCATTGACGCTGTTTCAACAGATTTCCTTCTATCACTTTGAATATGCTCAATACTTTTTTCATTATTTATCGTAGTAGATGGTACTTACTACGAAGTTCATCTCTACCAGTACGGCTCCACTGATACGCTTGTAAGAGTCATACATTTTATTTCCCTTTTCATTGCCGTTTAAATCGAGTTTTTAAGCTTACTAATGTTTCTGACGTGGTTTTAACCTAAAATCCAAAATTAAAATTTGTATACTGCTCATTGACGGAAACTTTGAACTACAGCTATGTAATAAATTTGTTATAGAAAGGCAGATTTTGCTGCTGTTAGAAATAACAACTTTACACCAACCGTATTATAACAACTGCTTCCGACTTATTAAACAATAACAACTTATTAAACAATACAAGTACACAAAATCTTTGATATTGTGTTGCCATGGGACTTCTCATACAGAAAAGATCGCCGAGAAGAAGTGGTTTTCTGCCGATAGCGGTTAGGGCATACAAGAGCTACTCATGAGTTTTTGATGTAAACGCTCCATTATGCGTACAATGCGACAGCCCCTCGACTGTGCACTACATCCATGTAGATTGCATATGTTGTGCTGCCTTGCGTATTAAATATAAATTGCCCAGAAACATTCGACGGATCTTGGGGGAACGATAAGGAAACTCTAGACCAGGTGTTATTTCTTAAGACTGTCCGTTTATACTCAAATATTTAATTTACTGTAGTGCGTTTCAGTTCTGCATGCTAATCGCCGTTTAGCGATTGAAAATTTTATTATTCCAATTAAGACGTAAAATGTGGTATCTGGTTGTTTATTATTACAACAAACATTTGCCCGTAACGTTTTTCGCCCAGAAAAAAATTAAATGATTTACTACTCACGATAATTATTTCAATCAGAAGGGACTAATTCAAATAATTATTAAAGCTAGTCTTTATATATATATATATATATATATATATATATTTAAAGTAAATGTTTTGAAAGATGTTATATTAATTATATGTGTACGTCGAAGATAATGTAGATACAGAAGTGGAAGATCTATATCTATGTAGAGATGAATAACGTATAGAGTTATTTCGAAGTCTTATTGTGTACGTTGCTTAGAATTTTTAACAAACTTTCTAATTAAAAATTTTCTTAAAAGAAATTTGCTTTCTTTCAAAATTTTGGATCTGTTATATATATATATATACATACTTACACACATGAGTAGTTCTATGAATAAAATTAATCAATAGTTTTATACAGTAACAGTTGTTATGGTGTCCCTAAGACCCTAAGACAGTTCTGTAAAATTTAATATAATTTACGTTAAATAATGATATTTAAAAGATTAAAAGGAATTTTTTATTAAAATGAGCAGCATATTTTTACAAATACAAACATACTATGAAGTAATTTCTTTGCCCACCCCCATGTCTTTCAAAAATTAATATAAAATTGGATCACTTTTCTCAAAATGGATCGCTTTTATGCACTCGATTATGGAAATCGCATCCTTACATCTCTTGCAACAACGTATATTTCTTCCGCTTGTTCGTTTTATTTTTTACATTAAAATTAAAAATTATATAGTCTGAACTATTTCGATATAAAAATTTGTTGATATATTCATAAGAGAATGTTTTCTGTAACTATGTGTTCACCTTCATGAAGCTTATGCATGAAACCACGAACTAGAATTATACTTTAAACCGGATCGGGATTAAATCTCCCGATCTTTTGGACGAAAGGCTAACCAAATTAACTAGTTTCACAAACTTAATCTAAGTTAACTTGGATTTTTTTGTAAATTAATTACAATAATAAAATTCAATCATTTTTTTTAAATTTCTCAAGCGTAAGCGATTCAGCTAACTATTTTAAAAAATACGACTATACGAAATATCGTCTCGTAAAACATACCTCTTTCTCTCTCTCTCTCTTCCTCTGCTTAATCTCGCTGATGATTTGCAATTGAGATTAATTAAATTATTTATTTTCAAAATCATCTTCAGCGTTCAATAAAATCAGAATTAAAAAATTATGTTCAAATCGTTCAGCGGTTCCTAAATACAAAATCGATATGTTTGTATTACGGATGTCGATCGGTAGTTTTGATCAAAACTACTATTTTTAGGATAAATTTTATATATTTGTTTTTTTATTTTAACAAAATTCCAACTAACAATTTTTAATCATTTTTACATATTGCATACATATATATGAAAAGCCTGAGATTATTTTTATTTTCCATTTTACTTTATTTAAAAATAAACTCTTCTACAATGAAGTTTTCTGCAATATGAGTTTTACTTAAAATATTTGTTAAATACTCACCGTCATAAAAAAAAAAATAAGTCATAAAAATCTGATTCTTTACTTTTTGTTTCCAAATAAATATAAGAAGATAATTAATTATACGTAATCTTTATGAATATATAAAGGGGAAATCTACCACCTATCTGTTGATTTGCTAGAAGGAATTAAATCATCCAGAAGTTTTAAAAAGGTTACTTTGAAATGCTCTGAGCTTTTATTAAGACGAAAAAACAATGTCTTAATGAGGTTTTACATGTAATTTTCCAACCCCTTGTTATTAAAGGAAGTTAATTTCTTCAACGAGCTTTAGTTAAAAGCCCTGAAGCTTCATATAGTAGAGCTAAAATTCTCTGCGCTATTCTCTGTCTACCCTCTGTAGTATTTCATAAAATAGCTTCTGGAAAACCGACTCCTTTACTTTATATTTATTTATGAAATGTACATTAAATAAACAGAGAATAAAATAAATTTTTTATAATAATTTTATGTAAAGACTAATTAAATTTTATGTATATAATTTTTTTTTTTTAGCATACCGGATTACTAACAATTTAAAATTTTATTTAGTTTTTGTTAAATATTAATGAACAAAATTAAATTATTAGATCATAATTTTATCGGAGAAATATATGATTTCGAGAACATACGAACAGTATTTTGTTATGTTTCTTTAGGCACTGCAAATAAAACTTTTAAGCCAAAATATATTTCCACTTATCGGAGGTCACATTCTTAATATCCTATTCTAATTCAAATTTTTTTTTTAGATATCCTGCTGTGGTACACGAGAGATTAGAAAATATTAGCACCTTTATTATAGAATAGAATAGAATAGTAAATTTCGTCAAAGGAATGACCTAATTTAATTTATTTAAAAAATATCATATGTAACAAAAGAACGCATCAGAAAAAGAAAAATTACATGCAAATAAAATAAAGAATTAAATTCTCCTCCGATTTCAGTGGCGGAGTAGTAATATCTCAGCCTTTCATCCGGAGGTCCTGGATTCGAATCCCGATCGGGCATGACAGTTTTCATACGCTACAAATTTTCATTATCATAGCGGAAAATGATCAAAGCAGTCGATGACCGTTATCTCAAAAAAAAAAAATAAATAAATAATAAACGCCTCATACACAGCGAATGAAGTAAAACTATCATACTTCACTCGTTCATGTAATGGTTTTTTTTTTTTATCTAACGGTATTTGATACAAGATTAGTCTGCTTGAGGGTCTGCACACTGAGGAAGTATGCTTTTAACAAATTAGCATTTGGAATTACTAGTTAATTTATATAATAGGAGAGTAGTTTTTAAGTCGTTCAACTATTTCGCAAGTCATTCATTTCCTTTGATAAAGCTGTAGAGTTTCTCATCTCGTATCCGATTCAAAAGAAAAACAAAAAAAGGTTTTAAATAACTTTGCAGAATACTTCGTAAAAGTATTAAGAGTTTTTTTGCGAATTAAAAATCACTTGAAAAGTCTTTTAGCTTTACCGAGGTAAACTAGGGACGGTCTATGCAAAATAGGTGAGATATAACACCGTGGTACTACTGAATAGCATTTGAAGATTTTTTTACTGAAAATGCGCGTAATGTAATTTTATAATCGACTGATTTCTTAGAAGACTATTTCAAAAAAAAAATTATCAAATTCTAAGCTGATTCTTACTAATTAATTAGAACTTATAAATGGTAGTACATTAATTTCTACCCGCTTGCTGTACAGCTTTTTCAGATTTAATTTGGATATAATAAAGTGACTTACCTGCCGAATAATATTTTGTATATTATAGGTGGCTAAATTTCCGGCTGTCTTTGTAAAAGAAGGCCTGCAGTGATACAGAAATATACCACTCTCAAAATATTTAAACTTATATATATATATATATATGTGTCTGTCTTCTACCAGTTTTCCTACTGCCAACTCTGGATGTGTGTTTATAGGCAAATGCAATTATTGCTACCTACCGGCTTGCCAGGTTTCGAGTAGCTGCAGATGTAGTATAATGTAGGCGTAAGTGTACCGGTAAATATGTAGTCTGAAATAGATACAGGTCGACCACTCCTGAGACATGTGGTGTTAATTAAAACCCAACCACCAAAGAACACCGGTATCCACAATCTAGCGTTCAAATCCATATAAAAGCAACTGCCTTTACAATCAGCTGAATTTGCGATGACGAGTTTAAACACTGGATTAACCCGACGGGTTATTTAAATTTTGTAATTTAATTTTCTTTCCTTATTTGATGAATGTGACGTCCTAGAATCAATGAGGTATAATAATTTTGCTTTTTGCATACCAGGAGGTAGTTGTGCTTACTTCTTCCAACACATCGTGTGATTAGATATAGGTGTGAAAACCATTGTAATTTCCACATAAGTAGCAAAATCAAAGCTATATGATTAATTGCAATGAACGATCGCTTTGGTTATATAAAAAAGGATGTTTAATTCATTCTCTTCGTTGCATTATACATTATACGATTTACTTTTATTTTTATAGCTTTTATCTATCTTGATAAAAAAACAACGTATTTTTGGTCAAAGTAACATTTATTTAAAGTTGTAATTAAATATTTGAAAACCATTACGATGCAAAAGTCCATTATCCAAACACAATTTATAAACTGCCTAAATTATTCGTTCTTTACACGGTCAAATGCTGAATTTTTAAGCTCTCTCTTCTGAATGTCTTTAAACTTCTGATATCAAGAAAATTGTTTGTATCTTTTATTAATACGCACTTTGTACAGTCAAGAAAATTTGAAAAAAATTTTAAACGGAACGTTTGCAAGGCTATCTAATATTAAAGTATTTTTGTTTACACGATAGTTGTGTTAAATATTACCATCTTTCGCAATATTAACTGGAAATATAAAATCACTTTTTTCACTGAATCTAGTCTCCCTGGCAAAAAAAGTTTGGAAGACTGATTGCCTCCCTGGCCAGATACTAATTTGAAATTCATTGCCGTAAAACAGGAAGAACAAGGTACCAAAGAGAGATTTCCAGCTGAACATTTGTAAGTAAAACTTAATTTTATTATTGATTATACTACAACCAAAAAACTGCAGGTGATGACACGAAATACAAATCGCTTGATAAAATGGCAAACTCATTTCTAATAAAAATAAGCCGCATGCCGGGCTTTCTACGGAAAAGGAGGAGTGAAGTTGTTTCTCGTTGCCGGCTAAACCAAGCCAAATGCATCTTTTTCATATCGGAAAGCCAATATTTTCAAAATGTAAACGATAATCAACCCTAAAAACGATAACTTTTGTAAGTATTTTCACAAAAAGCAATTCTAATCAGCACAATGATACGTTATACGATTTAGATTCGTCACAGTTGAAAGAAACAGTTATAGCAAACATTTAATGTACAACTTAGCCTACTGTAAATGTAGTCGACAGTTTTATGCTAGTAAAATGTAAAATCTGTACATATCCTCAGCTTACAAATTGTTAACTGCTGTATTTTTTCTTTTTTTTTAATCTACTATCAGTAGCTATGATATAAACAGAAAAAGTATTATTCTGTTATATTATTAATTTTTAATTATTTCACGTAAATTAAATTTTCTTTTATTAAAATTTCGTTTTAATAATTCCTATATTTAACCATTTAACCCTTATAAAAAAAATATCTGTTGATGTTCATCAGAACATTCTTTATCAGTCTTTTGTCATTTTAAAATTGGAAAATTTTTAATTTAAATTATAACGTGAGTATTGAAACACTATTTTTCAAATGCCATGCTAGATAATCTTTTAACATTACTTGATAATATCATTTCAATAGACGTATAAAAAATAAATAAATAAATAAAATTATGTATTCAAAACAGTAATACAGTAAGTAGTTTAACTTAAAAATAAATAGTTTTGGTTTGCTTAGAGTGCTTGATGTGGCATTTATTTACTTTTAAATGATTTAAATTTATTTTATTTCTTCTAAAAATGATCGACTGTAACGAAAATACATGAATTGAATTTTTTTTTACTTTTCCTGTTTAGCCTCCGGAAGGCACCGTAAGGTATTACTTCAGAGGATGATTTGTATGAATGTAAATGAAGTGGAGTCTTGTACAGTCTCAGGTCGACCATCCTGAAATGTGTAGTTAATTGAAAAAAACAATCACCAAAGAACACCGGTATCTACGATCTAGTGTTCAAATTCATGAACTGAATATAAATCAAACTGCTTTACATGAATGTAGAGTGTTGTTATGGAAAATATTAGAACGTATTTTGAATTTTAGTTAAGGGTATATTTTCTTGATGTAAAAAAAATATCTGGTAATGAAAAATCACTTATAAAATCAATTACAATTTACGGTTACGTTTTTTATTGATTATTACTAAAATGCAGATTTATAATCGGTTCAGTTTAAACTATTCCCAAGAAAAAATCAGCGTTATGAGTCAGCGCTTAGTCATAACTTATTAGTTAATCGTCATAATTTATGAAGTATATGATTTAAATACAATTTATACATATAAATAAATTTGCAGGTTACAAAAATTATTACGTTAATAATATGAAAAATAAGTTTTTAGAACACAGAGATTAGTCGATTTGTTCAGTCGGGTTGCGCCAATATTACTAGAATTATTTAAACGTGGCGATGAGAGTAGTGTTCATTTATTTACGCTTACATTCAGTTTATCTGTTCTCTATAATAATAATTCTACTGCACAATCCAAATATTTTACACGTTTACTGCTTTGCTTTGCCAACTAGCCGATGTAAAATATCAACAAAATATTTCATTAGTACATACAGTTAATCTCCTTATAATAACTTCAAAGCATTTGTAACAACAAAACCGCTTTAGTTTTTTTTTTTATCTTGTTCACGATTTAATTAAAACGCTTGATCATCAGATTGTTAATTGCAAATAGTCGAAACGAATTCAGTTTTATATCGCCTAGTGATCGACGACCAAATATATGCATAAATTGCAATTGAAATCTTACTTTTGAATATTAACCCTAACCTATATCAGGTATATATTTTCCTTAAATATCGTTAGTTAATGAAATAAATTCATTAAACCATCCCTTAGCAGAATAAAAAATATACAGATGTATAGTTATAAGTTATAGTTATAGTTATAGTTGTAGATGTTATAGTTATAAGTTTATTTTTAAATTAATCTTTTTTAATTTCATTATTTAAAATAACTAACAAAAAAAATAAGAATAATATCAGTAAATCTATTGAGGAAAAACAGAAACAGTATTTTAAAAAAACGATTTTTTTTAATATTAAAATTTTATTAATTTTATAAATCGCTAATTTTTAGCCGATTCTAGTAATTACGATACATAGGTATGATTGTGAATTCTTTATCTAGTACAACAGTCGTTATATCCCTGGATGTAATGCATAGTAACAGGAAAGTATAGGTAAAGGAAAGTATAGCGGTAAAAGTACATTATAAAATTGTGTGCGTTTTTGTATGCACTTATGTTCGAATAAGTATGTACTTCTCGACTCTAATAAACTTATATCTCAAGAACAGTTATATATAAAAATAGTAAATTTATGTATGCGTTAGAGAGGTAGATTTAAAAAAAAAAATTCATCTATTAAGGGGATAGAAAAGACATCGGCAGGTGGAAATTACAACTGTGATTGAACTTTGTGTTATATTTCTTGAGAGATCTCTTTATCAAAAATAATATCAACGAACATATTTTTTACACATCGAAAGCTTTAAAAAAAGTTTATAAAAAGCTCCCGACCTTAAAAATTTTACTTACTTTTATCTTTGTTAAAGTATTTTACAGACTGGCATTTTCATTTATTACATCTATTTTTCTCGAAACATTTCGTTAAAAGGCAAGCAATTTTCTGTTGTTGTATACGAGATAATACATCACCTCCTCCCCCCCGCCGGAAAAAAAATAGCAGTTATATTAACTTTTTATTGTTTAAGCTTGTTAAATTAACGCTTTTTAAATTAGCTTCTTTTCCTAAATGAGCTATTACTAGGACGGGAACAGTTTAAAAATTTATCAAAATATTAGGGATAATAAACCTCTGACTCTTTAAAACAATATATTTTCCTAAAATTTTACCGTTTCAATTAAACCAGCGTGGTTAGTCTAGTGCTTAAACTCGTCATCGCAAAATCAGCTGATTCTCGAAGTCGAGAATTGTAAGATTCGAGTCCTTTTAAAGGCATTTACTTTTATATGGATTTGAATACTAGACTGTGGATAACGGTGTTCTTTGGAAGTTGGTTTTCAATTTACAACACGTCCCAGGAGCGGACGACACGTCCAATAAAAAGTAGAGTTGAATTACGTTCAGTTCGATGAAATATTAATTTTTTTCATTTATTTTTGACTCTAGTATTGTAAATTAGTATCAAATTAAGTAATAATTTTCTCACAATAATAGATCTAATAATTATGACACAACATCAATTTTCTCCCGTAACTCGACTATTTGTTAACCGATTTTCAAAAATAAAATGTCATTTTTTTGAAAATAAAAGGCTTAATATTTTAACAAAACTAATATTTACGAAGATATAACGGATTGAAAAATAAACATGGCCGCCATTTTGTAATTTGTGAAGTTATTGAAGTCCTGATTTTTTTGATAATTTAAAATTTTATTACCATAAGGCTTACCAAATATTAATGTTATTCGTCTATCCGAACTTGAGATATGAATTTTTATATAAAAACAACAAAATGGCGGACAGTGGTAGAACGAAGGAGAAATTGTCATTTTTCCTAAGGATATTTTTTGTTTGGTTTTACAAATAGAATCCGAAAAATAATAGCCAGCTCACCATTTTAGAAACACTCTGTATAGTAGTTATTAGGGATATAGGATAGGGACGTAATCTTATTTATAGATTTAAGATAAGCTTCATTCCATTCATTTCTCAGATGTTGTCTAAAAAAGTATACTTCCATGAAGCATTATTTATCTGTATATGGAAAAATCAATTATTGGTTAACGAAGATGAGATTTTTTAACAATAGCTTATCTAGATTATATAGGAATTATGGACAATCTATGGTATTCTGGTTTAACCACAAATGTAATGCGTAAGAGAAAGATTACATCTGATTGGAATGGAATGGAATGCAAAGTTGGCAGGAGTCTATTACTCCCTACTTTATCGCAGAACCTGGACAGAGTCCCTTGCTGCTGGATCATTCTAATCGGGCTTGTTTTTAAAAGGGTTATTTTTTAATCTCGGATCTAATTTTTCAAGTTTTGTCTATTATTATTTTAGTGAATTTAAGACGGATTTAATTGCATTCCAATCCGTTGTTAAACCAGCGTTATCGAACCCATTTCATGGGCCGACCGCGGAAGGCTAGGCTTATAAAGCCTGTCCTCCCGACGTAATTCCCCTTCAGACCGTCCACTGAAGTCCTTTCGGTGCTAACTCTTTAATAGGCTAGCAGGAATACGCCACAACGGGGCACTAGCTATAAGGAGCGAGCAATGCGTCCCCTTTTCCGGAGGAGTCGCAATTGCTGGGATATTTTGTCTTACTGTAAGTTTTTTTTTTTAAATTTAGACCGCGTTTTTGTTTTATGCGCGACTTACCGTGTTTGACGTCTTCAAACTATATAACTCGCGAAAACTTTTCACTCGCGACCCCGGAAACGCGTCTGACGCACTATTCCGTTTATGGCTCATGCGATATGGAGGCCCCTAAGCCTGGTTTGTCGATTTTCGGCTACCGCACCGCACCATCACGGTGGTTCGTCCAGTACGGCGTGAGGCCGCTTCCTTACAACTGTCGGAGTTGGGTCCTCTCGGCAGATGTCCCGAAGATGACTGTGTTCGGACACAGCCGCTCTCCCGAACAGTCTGCGCGCCTGCGCCACCCCCACCTCGGACACGGATTGAAATCTCGCATCAGATCGGAGAGTGGCGTTCCTGACGAACCACGGAGCTCCAAAGATCGTCCGCAACGCGATGTTTTGGACGGCCTCGATCTTCTTTTGAAGCGAGGAGCTCAACACTGCCCCCCATGCCGGGTAAGCATATGTTAGAACTACATCTGATTATGTCCTCGAAAGATCACGAGCAAATAGAGACTATATTCAGCAGAATTTTGAAACAAAAAACCGGCATTATTTTATAAAGTGTTGAAATAATTGGCATTATAGACGGATGAAACTTGATTAACTAATGAACAGCTATTAGGTTTTTGGAGAATTCTTCAGGACCATGGTTATTCGCATCTAAATAAAAAGTAGAGTTGAATGTATTTTAACTATGGAAATTTAATGTACTGGCTGTTTTGTTTCTATAAAATATTACAAATATAGACAGATAATAAAATAAAAAGTTAGTTCCAGCTCTTTGAAAATAAAGCAAGTAAGGTAGTTCTGGTTAAAAATGATTTAAAACATTTCAATTCCAAATTGAAAACCAAATTCATGGAGAGGATTTCACAAAATAAGTCACAATATTGAAAAGATAGTAGTGCTAACTGAATAAAACATCAACAGCGGTCAATTTAGTTTAAATATTTTCTCTATTTGTACATGCAAAGGGTTTCTAAATACTTTATTCGCCATTTTTCGTCGATTTAATACAAGGAAAATACATTGATGCCCAGTTAAATTTTAAACATTTTGTTTAATTACATTTATTGCCAAGAGATTATTCGTTACTGTATTTCGGAATATTCGGCATTTTATATCGCTCCTGCTTCGTCCATCTTTTTGTAATTCTACTTCCCAAATAACAAAATTCTTCTACCTCCGTAATCTTTTCTCCTCCTATTTTCAAATTCAGTGGTCCATCTTTGTTATTTCTACTACATTTCATTACTTTTGTTTTCTTCTTGTTTATTTTCACGCGATAGTTCTTGCGTAGGACTTCATCTATGCCGTTCATTGTTTCTTCTAAATCCTTTTTACTCTCGGCTAGAATTACTATATCATCACCAAATCGTAGCATCTTTATCTTTTCACCTTGTACTGTTACTCCGAATCTAAATTGTTCTTTAACATCATTAACCGCTAGTTCCATGTAAAGATTAAAAAGTAACGGTGATAGGTAACATCCTTGTCGGACTCCCTTTCTTATTACGGCTTCTTTCTTATGTTCTTCAATTATTACTGTAAATGTTAGCAATTGTTCTTCTATCTCTGTATTTGAACCCTAATTTTTTTAAAATGCTGAACATTTTACTCCAGTCTACATTATCGAATGCCTTTTCTAGGTCTATAAACGGCAAGTATGTTGGTTTCTTCAATCTTCCTTCTACTATTAATCTGAGGTCTAAAATTGTTTACTTAATAAGAAAGTTATACCGATATTTTGTTTTTTCAGTTTTTTTTTCGTTTTGGTTATACCTTGCCGTAAGCGTTATTTATATCAAAAATTGTTTCTGACAAACGTTTTAGGCAATGTTTAGAGACTAACGATCACTTTAAACCGATTAGATGCTGTGCCTATTAAGGGAGGTATGATTTTTTTGCCTTCGAAATCCCATTTTTTCCACCCTCTGGGCCAATGGTTGGTGATATAAAAATATTTACTTAGATAGATTTTAGGCCCTTATCCAAATAATAGTAGCACCTTTAAACGAATTCGATATTTTAAATAAGAAATTAATAGCGACATTTTGTTTTTTCTAAAAAGATACCCCCCCTCCAATTACCAACCCCATGAACTGATTTTGCTTATTAATGAACTGGACCGAGATTTTGGGTCGTTATATTTTACGTATCAATTTGGAAGTGATTGACGCAAAATTACAGTAGCTATCGTCTCTACAAGAAAGTGAAATATACATATAAACTTTTTAACTGACGGTAGTTTTTGGGTCTGGGAAATGTGAAACGCGAAGATATATCAAAATTTTCCGGAAGTCGAATCATGGTACCCATTACAATATTTCTTAATTTTCTTATGAAATCTACCTAAAATTGACATGTCTATTAAAAGTTTTTAAAATAGTATTTTAATTTATTTTATCATTCCTTTCTATTGTTTTTAAAATATAGTGAAATATATTTTGTCAACAATTTAATATGATCTTTATAAAAAAATTAGTTTTTTTGCTGTAATACGTTAAAAGCTGTTGTTAAGCTCACGGATGAATGATCTGACTTTCAAAGATTTGAAACTTTACTCCCCGTAGCCGACAATGTTTTACTTTTTCTAGTTCTCTTTATTTTACTTTAGAAACTCAAAACAAACCAAATTAATATTGTTGAAAGTTCCAAAAGAAAAAGAAAATCGTTTGTTATAATAAATTTTATATTTCATAGACGTTACACTGAAAACACCTTGTTATTCTTTTTATCTTGCTGCTGCTTTCATCATTTTTATTTTTCAATAAATGTTTTATTAAATTTAAAAAAGGTTTTTAAAGTTTTTCTTTTCTCTTATTTTATTTATTTTAGTTACACATCAGAGAATTAATAATATCTAGCAAAATCATATTTATGTAATATCATTTCAGTGGAATTGAAAAAAAGGCCTATGTTATATACTATGCAACAGGTCTCCTTAATAACCGGTCTAGTGGTTCATTCGTCATCGCAAATCAGCTGAATTTGAAGTCGAGAGTTCTAAGCTTCAAATCCTAGTAAAGGCAGTTACTTTTATACGGATATGAATACTAGATTGTTAATACCGGTGTTCTTTGGTGGTTGGGTCTCAATTAACCGTACTTCTCAGGAACGGTTGACCTGAAACTGTACAAGATTACACTTCATTTACATTCATACATTTCATTTTCATTCATCCTCTGAAGTAATACCTTACGGTAGTTCCAGAGGCCAAACAGAAAAAGAGAGGGTGCTCCATAATAATAAATACAAATAAGTAGATATTAGATTTTAAGTCATTTAAATAATTAATTTCTAATATACGTCTCTCCTCCGCTGGTTTTTTATTCATCTTCTAGAACTTCTTGTTCAGTCACAATTCTCTAAGTTTCGAATCAAAAAGTTTCTTCTAATATTAATTTTGTGTTTAAATTTTCAATAGAATAGAGTTGATAGAATCGTTTTAAATACGAATTGAAAACGAGATTTATTGTTTTTTAATCATCATTGAGATTCAATTCAAGAAAATAAGTAAAAATGAGAATTTTCATTTAGTATTTAAAAAATTTTTGAGAGTAAATATTTATAGAAATTAACTTTTAAGCTTAAAAATTCATGAACGGAATCGAGTCCAACGAAAAATATGTGTTTCCCCAAGTGAGTGAGAGTTGTTTAATAAAAACCAAACATTTTAAACAATTTTAAGAAAGAAAATTAATAAATAAAATTTCGGTTTTCAGATTTCAGCGGAAGTATCCATGTTTAACATCCCTGAATCCATTTTGTATACTTTTGTCGTTACGTCTGTATGTACGAACGTATGTGCGTATGTATCTCGATCCCATAACTGAAAAACTATTAGCCGTAGGATGTTGAAATTTTGGATGTAACATCTAGTTGTGCACCTCCCCTTTTGATTGCAATTGACTGGACCAAAAATGACCAAAAAAATCCCAAAATCCAAAGTCTTTGGATTTTGGGCTTTTTCTTAACTGCAATAATAAGCTCTCATCGGGAGCTTTTCAACGATATATCATAAGCGGTACTTATTTTCATCGGTTCCAAAGTTATAGTCAAATAAAATTTTAATTATTGAAATATTTGGATCTTACAAGAGAAAGGCACATCGGTTCAAATCCGACTTCATCTCCCTTTTTTTTCAGGTTAAATATATTAATTTATTAATAATTATTAACCTCTGATTGTAAAAAAATGCTTTACAATAAATAATAATTCAATAATAGATATCAGAAGTTATTAATGAAATAAAATTTTATGTACTTTTCATTTTAAAAAAATGTGTATATGTAATTTAATAGGCGTACAAGGAAGTCATGCGATGTCCACTCAGTTTTTTCTTTACTTGTATATTACTCTAATGAATTTTTATCGCAAACTAAATTGCAACACTCGATACCTTAATATTTATTTCGATCTCAATTTTGATTCTGATTTTACGGAAATAGTCTTTTTCCACTAATTCATCTTTCAACTTCTCTCCCAATTTTATCATTTCCTCTATTTTTAACATTTTTTATTGATTTCATATGCTTTATTAATCGATCTATTTTATTAATTTATATTTATTTTTAATTTGTTCAAATATATTGTAATAAGGTCCATTCATTTTCCATAAAAGTAGTTTTAATAGTTTTAAACATTTTTAATTTGTTAGACTATTTGTGAATTGGATTTTTCCTCAGTAAAACTCCTGACTTTTCCAAGCAAGTTTTTATTTATTTTCTTATTTCTTCCATCCTTTGTTATTACATAATAAAGAATAAAAATTTCTACCGGCTGTAATATATTGTATTTTTGATCTTAACTTTTTATTTGCCACACTTTTTTACCTTTGTTTTACACCTGCTTCCTTAATAGTCTTTCAGAAAAAATTCATACAATTTATTATTTCCTCTGAATCACACTTAGTTTAAGAAAAGAAAATAACATTATTTTCAGCGATATTTAATTTTCAATTTTGGATTATTGTTACTTTGATTTTGAACTTTTTGTTTTAATTTCTTTGTCGTTATATTTTGTACATAAATAAAAAAGGATCATCATTGACGCAGTTCTTTCCATTAAAAACATAATCAAGTGTTAATATATTTAATATTTTACGTTACTAACGCAAAAATACTTCTTATGTTATTGATATGGATAAGTTAGTTTCTACTATAAAAAATTATCTTTCCAAAATATTTTTATCTACTTAATCGACAACTTTTTCTGTAATTTCACTGGTTTAAAGCATTTCTATTTTTTTGTCTTCAGTCATTTGACTGGTTTGATGCAGCTCTCCAAGATTCCCTATCTAGTACTAGTCGTTTCATTTTGGTATACCCCCTAAATTCTGCATCCCTAACAATTTGTTTTACATATTACAAACTTTGCCTGCCTGTACAAGTTTTTCCTTCTACCTGTCCCTCCAATACTAAAGCGACTATTCCAGGATGTCTTAATATGTGGCCTATAAGTCTGTCTCTTCTTTTAACTATATTTTTTCAAATGCTTCTTTCTTCATCTATTTGCCGCAACACCTCTTCATTTGTCACTTTATCCACCCATCTGATTTTTAGTATTCTGCTATAGCACCGCATTTCAAAAGCTTCTAATCTTTTCTTCTCAGGTACTCCCATCGTCCAAGTTTCACTTCCATATAAAACTAAGCTCCAAACATATACATTCAAAAATCTTTTCCTGCCATTTAAATTAATTTTTGATGTAAAAAAATTATATTTCTGACTGAAGGCTCGTTTACTATTCGGCATTTTATATCGCTCCTGCTTCGTCCATCTTTACTAATTCTACTTCCCAAATAACAAAATTCTTCCACCTCCATAATCTTTTTTCTTCCTATTTTTACATTCAGTGGTCTGTCTTGGTTATTTCTACTACACTTCATTACTTTTGTTTTGTCCTTGTTTATTTTCATGCGGGAGTTCTTGCGTAGAACTTCATCCATGCCGTTCATTGTTCCTTCTAAATTTTTTTACTCTCAGCTAGAATTACTATATCATCAGCAAATCGTAGCATCTTTATCTTTTGATCTGTACTGTTACTTCGGATATAAATTGTTCTTTAACATCATTAACTGCTAGTTCTATGTAAATATTAAAAAGTAACGGGGACAGGGAACATCCTTGTCGGATTCCCTTTTTTATTATGGCTTCTTTCTTATGTTCTTCCCTTATTACTGTTGCTATTTGGTTCCTGTCAATGTTAGCAATCGTTCTTCTATCTTTTTATTTGAACCCTATTTTTTTTAAAATGCTGATTATTTTATTCCAGTCTACGTTATCGAATGCCTTTTCTAGGTTTATAAATGCCAAGGATGTTGGTTTGTTTTTTTAATCTTCCTTCTACTATTAACGTGAGCACTAAAATTGCTTCCCTTATCCTTATACTTTTCCTGAAACCAAATTGGTCTTCTCGTAACATTTATTCCACTCTCCTCTCGATTCTTATGTTCAGAATTCTAACGGCATTTCTTTATATTCTTTTTTTTTTCAAATAATTCTCTAATCTCTACATACTGAAATTTACAAAACTATATTATTTGAATTTAATGTTTTTTACTTCCTTGTACGAAGTAAAGAAAGTATTGTGATCGCGAAAAATTTCGGTTTTCAGATTTCAACGAAAATATCCATTTTTAACATCCCTGAATCCATTTTGTATACTTTTGTCGTTACGTCTGTCCGTACGAACGTATGTGCGTATGTATCTCGTATTTATCTCGCTCGCATAACTGAAAAACTATTAGCCGTAGGATGTTGAAATTTTGGATTTAGGGCTGATTTCTTATTTTTGTATAAGAATAAATGCAAACATCTAAGCGTTGTGTTTTATTTCCTTTAAAATTGTTCATTTATTAGAATTTCTTTTCGTACTTGGATGACTTTTATGAAACCGAAATGGTCTACATAATACTTTCAAACTAACGTTCTATTTCTTTATAATTTTTTATTAATTTAGAAATCATGAAATATTAAGGAAGTTCTCATATATAGTTTCTATGTCGAGTAGTACTGCTTACCTTTCTTAGCTTCATTCTTTTATTACTTGTT
Source organism: Lycorma delicatula (assembly GCF_047948215.1). Lineage (NCBI taxonomy): Eukaryota > Metazoa > Arthropoda > Insecta > Hemiptera > Fulgoridae > Lycorma > Lycorma delicatula. The sequence goes on from NC_134458.1 coordinate 131,893, forward strand.
GACGCGTTTCGGAACCCCTGTTGTCAAAACTTATTGTACTGCTACTTTTTAAAAATCTGTTCATCTTTATATAGCGTTTAGTCAACGCCGCTCCCTATATTTGACGTCATGTCTTACCTGGGCTTCTTTGCATGACGTCAAATATAGGCGTTGACTAAACGCTATGCAAACATTAACAGACATTTAGAAGTACCAGTACAATAAGAAGTAATAATGTAGTGGTTCCGAAACGCGTCAACAAGTGATAAAAGTATGAAGCTAAGAAAGGTAAGCAGTACTCAACATAGAAACTAGCAGAAAATATAACAGTAATTATTATCTTAATAACAACAATTTCTAATGTGTATCTAACCCTGATTTCTAAGGTATATTAAAAACAATTCTTGTATTAAAACTGAAGTCAATCTAACCCCATAAACTTAGCTTACTAACTTGACAAAAATCGGTATACCAATTCAGATTATTATACTTCCTACAGACTTATTTTTTTAAAACGTGTAAGCTATATCAAATTTAAATCGTTGAATAATCACCTCAGAAACAATCATTTTTTCTTTTTTCCTCCTCTGCTACATTATAGGATGGTTTAATACCACTCCCTATAATCACTATATTTTCCTTAAATACATTCCTTACATCTGCTTTTTTTCTATCTTCTTTCTTGTTCTCACCTTATTAACTCATTATTTTATTTGGTTTCATTTTTCTACTTTTTTTTTTGTCTTCAGTCATTTGATGCAGCTCTCCAAGATTCCCTATCTAGTGCTAGTCGTTTCATTTCAGTATACCCTCTACATCCTACATCCCTACCAATTTGTTTTACATATTCCAAACGTGGCCTGCCTACACAATTTTTTCCTTCTACCTGTCTTTCCAATATTAAAGCGACTATTCCAGGATGCCTTAGTATGTGGCCTATAAGTCTGTCTCTTCTTTTAACTATATTTTTCCAAATGCTTCTATCTTCATCTATTTGCCGCAATAACTGTTCATTTGTCACTTTATCCACCCATCTGATTTTTAACATTCTCCTATAGCACCACATTTCAAAATCATTTCTTCCCAGATACTCCGATTGTCCAAGTTTCACTTCCATATAAAGCGACACCAAACATATACTTTCAAAAATCTTTTCCTGACATTTAAATTAATTTTTGATGTAAACAAATTATATTTCTTACTGAAGGCTCGTTTAGCTTGTGCTATTCGGCATTTTATATCGCTCCTGCTTCGTCCATCTTTAGTAATTCTACTTCCCAAATAACAAAATTCTTCTACCTCCATAATCTTTTCTCCTCCTATTTTCACATTCAGTGGTCCATCTTTGTTATTTCTACTACATTTCATTACTTTTGTTTTGTTCCTGTTTATTTTCATGCGATAGTTCTTGCGTAGGACTTCATCTATGCCGTTCATTGTTTCTTCTAAATCCTTTTTACTCTCGGTTAGAATTACTATAGCATCAGCAAATCGTAGCTTCTTTTTTCTTTTCACCTTGTACTGTTACTCCAAATCTAAATTGTTCTTTAACATCATTAACTGCTAGTTCCATGTAAAGATTAAAAAGTAACGGAGATAGGGAACATCCTTGTCGGACTCCCTTTCTTATTAGGGCTTCTTTCTTATGTTCTTCAATTGTTACTGTTGCTGTTTGATTCCTGTACATGCTAGCATTGTTCTTCTATCTCTGTATTTGAACCCTAATTTTTTTTAAATGCTGAACATTTTATTCCAGTCTACGTTATCGAATGCCTTTTCTAGGTCTATAAACGCCAAGTATGTTGGTTTGTTATTCTTTAATCTTCCTTCTACTATTAATCTGAAGCCTAAAATTGCTTCCCTTGTCCCTATACTTTTCCTGAAACCAAATTGGTCTTCTCCTAACACTTCCTCCACTCTCTTCTCAATTCTTCTGTATAGAATTCTAGTTAAGATTTTTGATGCATGACTAGTTAAACTAATTGTTCTGTATTCTTCACATTTATCTGCTCCTGCTTTCTTTGGTATCATTACTATATCACTTTTTTTGAAGTCTGACGGAAATTCCCCTTTTTCATAAATATTACACACCAGTTTGTATAATCTATCAATCGCTTCCTCACCCGCACTGCGCAGTAATTCTACAGGTATTCCGTCTATTCCAGGAGGCTTTCTGCCATTTAAATCGTTTAATGCTCTCTTAAATTCAGATCTCAGTATTGTTTCTCCCATTTCATCCTCCTCAACTTACTCTTCTTCCTCTATAACAACATTTTCTAATTCATTTCCTCCGTATAACTCTTCAATATATTCCACCCATCTATCAACTTTACCTTTCGTATTATATATTGGTGTACCATCTTTGTTTAACACATTATTAGATTTTAATTTATGTACCTAAAAATTTTCCTTAACTTTCCTGTATGCTCCGTCTATTTTACCAATGTTCATTTCTCTTTCCACTTCTGAACACTTTTCTTTAATCCACTCTTCTTTCGCCAGTTTGCACTTCCTGTTTATAGCATTTCTTAATTGCCGATAGTTCCTTTTACTTTCTTCATCACTAGCATTCTTATATTTTCTACGTTCATCCATCAGCTGCAATATATCGTCTGAAACCCAAGGTTTTCTACCGGTTCTCTTTATTCCGCCTAAGTTTGCTTCTGCTGATTTAAGAATTTCCTTTTTAACATTCTCCCATTCTTCTTCTACATTTTCTACCTTATCTTTTTTACTCAGACCTCTTGCGATGTCCTCCTCAAAAATCTTCTTTACCTCCTCTTCCTCAAGCTTCTCTAAATTCCACCGATTCATCTGACACCTTTTCTTCAGGTTTTTAAATCCAAATCTACATTTCATTATCACCAAATTATGGTCGCTATCAATGTCTGCTCCAGGGTAAGTTTGGCAGTCAACGAGTTGATTTCTAAATCTTTGCTTAACCATGATATAATCTATCTGATACCTTGCAGTATCGCCTGGCTTTTTCCAAGTGTATATTCTTCTATTATGATTTTTAAACTGGGTGTTGGCAATTACTAAATTATACTTCGTGCAAAACTCTATAAGTCGGTCCCCTCTTTCATTCCTTTTGCCCAGCCCGTATTCACCCACTATATTTCCTTGCTTGCCTTCTCCAATGCTTGCATTCCAATCTCCAACTATTATTAAATTTTCATCTCCTTTTACGTGTTTAATTGCTTCATCAATCTCTTCGTATACACACTCTACCTCATCATCATCATGGGCGCTTGTAGGCATATAGACGTTAACAATCGTTTTCGGTATAGGTTTTGATTTTATCCTTATTACAATGAATCTATCGCTATGCGTCTTGAAATACTCCACTCTCCTCCCTATCTTCTTGTTCATCACGAAACCTACTCCTGCCTGCCCATTATTTGACGCTGAGTTAGTTACTCTAAAATCACCTGACCAAAAGTCGCCTTCCTCTTCCCACCTCACCTCACTAATTCCTACTATATCCACATTGCCCTTTTTAAATTTTCTAGCCTACCAACCTTTTTTAAGCTTCTAACATTCCACGCTCCGACTCGTAGAATGTTATTTTTTAGTTTTCTGGTGACCCCTTCCTTAGTAGTCCCCACCCGGAGATCCGAACGGGGGACTCTTTTACCTCCGGAATATTTTACCAAGGAAGGCGCTTCCATTATTGCTATGTGAAAATGCAGAGAGCCACATTTTCTTGGAAAAAAAAAACTGTAGTTTTCCATCGCTTTCAGCTGCGCAGTACTCAGAGGACTGAGTTATGTTGATACGGCCGTTTAAGTCATTCTGACTCACGCCCCTAACAACTACTGAAAGAGCTGCTGCCCTCTTTCAGGAATCATTCCTTAGTCTGGCTCTCAACAGATACCTCTCCGATATGGTTGCACCTTCGGTCCAGCTACTCTGTATCCCTGAGCACTCAAGCCCCCTCACCAACGGCAAGGTCTCATGATTCATAGAGGAAGTTTTTTTACATTTTTCTAGAGTAACATTTAAAATTCTCTCTTATATGTGCTATATTTAAATCTTCTTTATTTATTTTCTTGACTACATCATTGCATTTCAATTATTCTTCTTTACTTATTAATTATCATTTCATATTAATATTAATTTTTTTATTTCTTATTAATTATATTCCTTTAATTTCATTATATTTTTCTGTATTCATCCGTTTTTTCTTTTTATTTATATTATGCATTTGTATATATTATGCAAAATCTTTTTTTGCTGGAAAACTCGAGTTTGATTAAATTTTGTACAGAGAATCGTATACGAGGTGCGACAATAAAGTAATGAGACTGAGTTTTCTTTGCAAGATGTGGCAACCCTGCAGCTTGCCTAGGCACACCATCTTTGACCTTGGTCTATAAGCTACTTCTAGTCCAAGCGGCACATTGATGCAACTGCTCAGTCGTGAGTTGTGCTGTAATAAGTGAACACGTGTTTGTGTCTCTCGTCGCAGAAATGAAACCGCAAAATATTGCGCAACTGTATGTCATTTCTTTTTGCGTTAAAGCGGGTGAAAACGCGACGACAACTTACGATAAGCTTCAGGAGGCTTTTGGAGAGGAGGTTATGTCAAGAGCTCAAGTTTTTCGGTGGCATAAAAGTTTTAGTGAAGGCAGAACAAAAAAAAGCTCGCATGTCAAAGTCAAAAGTGAAATGCATGCTTGTTTGCTTCTTCGTTACCAAGGGAATTGTTCATAAAGAGCGGGTGCCTCCTGGACAAACAGTTAACCAATATATCTACAATGAAATTTTAGAAACACTTCGTAAACGAGTTCTTCGTGTCCGTGCCAACATTGCTGATAATTAGATTCTGCATCACGATAATGCGTCATCCCATACTGTTCTGTCAGTACAGCAATTTTTAACCTCAAAACAAATTTCAGTACTACCACAGCCACCTTATTCACCAGATATCGCTCCGTGCGACTTTTTTCTATTTCCAAGAGTCAAAATGGCGGTCAAGGGACACCATTTTCAAACAACACAAGATGTCCAAAAAGCTGTGACGAGGGTCTTGGAGGATATTACAGAAGATGAGTTCCAGAAATGTTACCATCAATGGCAGAAGCGCTGGAATAAGTGTGTGCAATCAGAGGGGAACTACTTTGAAGGAGACAACACTAAACATGACAAAAACGGTAAGCAACATTTTTTTTCAAATCAGACTCATTACTTTATTGTCGCAATTCGTATGTGGGGCAATTTGTTGGTAATATTTTGGGGCCAATATCTCCAGAGTGTAGGGTAGATAGTTTCTTTGTAGTCAAGTTTATCAAAATATTTTTAACATAGCCCTTCTTTATATTAAGCTCAATACATACGTGTATGCTTATCTTACCATTCTTAAAAGTAACTTAGCACCAAAATTCCCCCTTCTCAAAATATAATCATTTATTGCATATTTTTAACTGATTTTTTAATATCTTTCTAGACATAATAGTAGTGCAAGACCCAAAAAATAAAATACTTAGGGCAGTATTAGAAATGGGAGAGCCGATCTAAGTTTAAATCTGTAGATTTTCAAATATTTTAAAATTTTCTGGTTTATTTAAACTTTTAATAATAATATGGCAATAAAATTTCATCATAATTCACTCTGAAATTAGAAATCTTGAGTAACTTTTTATTGGTTCTACATTTTACAGTGGATTTTTTTTAGTTTCTTCCAACAACAAACTAAACGTAGGAAACGGAAAAAAAAATTTTGTAAGACGATTTTGGAGCTGGAGAGGCAGACAAAATTAAAAATACCAATTTCTTGAATGTTTAAAAGTTTTTTTTTGTTTATTTAAACATATAATAATAATTTACGATAAAACTTCATCATAAATCACCTCTACCCCAAAATAGAAATCTTAGGTCACTCTTTCATGTATAATTTTATCACAGTATAAGAATAAATAAATAACTAATGCCAGGAAAGTATTACAACTTTTTTTTTTAGATTTTTTTATGGAATCTTTCCTTTAAATAATATTTTTAAGCAGTTCTGACTACCTATTAGATAAATTTCAACAAAACATTTTTTTTTTTCTTTTATTACATATCTAATAAATATTTGAGAATAGTTTTTCTTTTGCCAATATCAATCATGATATTTAAACAATAAATTATCGAATTTTTAAAAAAAAATTTCACTCCTATTTATAAACAACTAAATTTTTAATTGACAGCTTAAGATATTTCAGGTAATTTGAATTGAAAGATCTTTGACGATTTCCCTTAAATTTTTGTAAAATTTCGTTGTATCAAATCACGCTAACTTTGTGAACATTCATTTGCTTTTCGGTGTCCTAAATACTGCGGAAAAGGTTTATCCAGATAAAAAAACTAGAATCAAATAGGGACTAGAATATCCATCTTGCTGTCAAATATAGGAAAGCTTGATGTTAAATATACCTTCTTTTTTGTAATAGGTCGGGAATAATATTTCAAAAATTGTATCGCATGTTAAATTTGCATTAGAGAATAATTGAAGTAATAAAAGCACTTTTATTGTTACCATAAAATTAACCAAAAATAAACTAAGTTCATAATCATGCGTAAATGGCATTTCTCCGACTCATAAAAAAAAAAAATAAAATGGTCAAGAACTGCATTTTTCATAGTTTTCACGATATCCAACGTAAAACAGAGAACTTCAGCAACAAAAAACATTTTTTTTTTTTAGGTTTGAGGTGAAATAGCTTTGTTAAATTATAATCAAAACGTGTAAAAATTTTATTCTGAGAAAATCGATTTATTAAAGTCTATGAAAAAAAAATTACTTTTATTAATAACAAACCTAACAAAAAAATCTTCTGTGTTTTACAAATTGCAAACAGCTCATTTTAGTACAATAAATTTAAACCTTTGAACAATTAAAATATTTTTAATTTAAAAAATATTGACTTTGGTTTACATTCTAATAATAATTTATTACTATACTGCCGAAAAAAAAAGTAATATATTTATGTTTTTATTTTTGCTCCACGGTAGCAGCTCAACGACTGAACCGATTTAGATGTAATTGCAAACTTAATCTCAGAAATCCTATATATAGGAGAAATAATTGTTCAGTATGAGGTGGATTCGCAGTATGCCCACGGGTTGAAATGTTTACTTTATGTGAGTATCATAGGCTATATATGCATATTAATTAATATTTATCTCTTGTACATACATTTTTTATACAGATAAATATTTTGTTGCAGTACAGGTGTATTTATATTATTTCTATTGGTCTTTAAACTGACTTGCTATACCTATTGAGAATGTATTTAAGTTTTTTTTTTACTGACACAAAATGAAAGAATTTCATATAAATATCAACATATCAACTTGGTTCTTATTAAATAATATTTTCATGAAATTCATAATGTATATTTTGAAGGAATTTTGTACGTTGAAGAAATGTAAGTGTTAGGGTCTTATGGTAAACAATCTTACATAAAATGACGAATTCTTTTTTGTATTATTGCTACATTTTTGTCTACTAAAGATTTTTTCACAGAAAAATATTAAAAAATACATACACACACACACACACCACATAAATATATAAATATATATATATATATACTTATATATGAAATGTATACAACTAAGTTGAGTCGGTATATCTATGAATTTCTGTTATTTAAAAATAGCATATATAAATATATATATATATATATATTTTGTTTTCCAATATAAATAGCCTTATTGTATAAAAAAAAATTATATATATTAGTAATGGGAAATTTTTTCTGGAATGAAGAAATGGGCTATGAAAACTGTAGGTTTATATACATTTATATGTATATGTATGTATTTAACTGCGTTATTCTCGTTCCACTGAATATGACACGTGCAAAAAATTACATATATCAAGTTAACAGCAAAGCCTCTTCATTTCTACTTTCCATTTTTCCATAACAACGAATCATTTACTCTCTCCCTTACTCTGTATATGCTTTCTATCTTTTATTTATCATATTTCTTTCTGCATTCTTAAATACGTGAAAGCTTTTGTAAAAATAAGTACAAAAAAACTAAACCTATGCTAACTGAAGAATTACATAACGTAATGAGATTATATCATTCATTTTGATAAATTATTCTTTTAATTTTTTTGTTACCAAATAAATGTATGTAACTGTGAACGCCTTTTTGTTTGTAGTTATGTCTCCTGGAATACTTTATCCATTTTTTAATGGTTGATTTGGTATTTCATTTGATTTGACCTTACAATATATAGAATATATAAAATACAAATATAAAGTATTTACATAAATATAACGTATTAATTCTGTCAAAAAAGTACCGGTAGTTTGTATTTTAAAAGGGCCGCGCTAATGATTTAATTTTTTTCCGTAAGATGGTAGCACTGTACTTAATTACTATGCTCAAAACGAACACGATCTGTCGACCAGTTTGTTTACAGCAGTTGGTTGAATCAGTCCGCTTAAGTAGTGCATCATGAATTTTACAATGAACAAAGAGTTTGCCTTAAATTTTGTTACGAACGGAATTTCGTGTGCCGAAAGTTTCGCTAAAAATGTTAGAAAAGACTTATATGAATCAGTTTTATCAAAATCACGTGCTTAAAGTGTGATACAAAGCGTTCAAGGGAGGCCGAGAGATCGTCGAAGGTATGTCTCGTTCTAGACGACCGGTTGAACTTGAAAACATCGAAAAAATAAAGAAAATTATGTTCGGTAATTGACATTCCAACTTAAGAAAAATTGCTCCGTGATCTTTACATCTCTCAAGAATCTGTTCGTTCGATTTTGGTGGATATTTTGAGCATGAGACGTGTCGCTACACGCTTGTTCCAAAAAGATGAATTTTAATCAAAAACATTACCGTAAGCAGGTCTTTTTGGACATGCTGGATCGCACCAATTCTAATCTTCATGGAACGCATCATAGCTGGCAACGAAACATCGGTCTACGAGTTTGACATGCAAACAAGTCAAAAATCATTAGAATGGAGGACAAAAGACGAGCTAAAACCAAAAAAACTTCGTCAAAGACGCTCAAAAGTCAAGGTGATATTCTTCGATATTCGTGGTTTTGTGTATCACGAATTTATTCCAGAGAGATAGACGGTAAGTCAAGAATACCATTTGGCTGTATTGAAACGTTTGCATGAAAAAACGGCCAGATTTGTGGATGAAAAATTCATTGATTTTACATGATGATAATGCGCCATTGTATAGAGCGATAAATTGTGACCGAAGTTACAAGATAAAAATGCAATAAATGCCATCGATCAACCACTGTATTCACCAGATCTGGCCCCGTATGACTTCTGTCTCTTCTCGAAGCTAAAATAGCCGCTCCGGGGTACTCGTTTTGACTCGATTGAAGCCGTAAAGCAAAATTCGTGGACGGAGATGAAGGCCGTACCGGTAAGCGGCTATTAAAAGTATTTTGAAGACTGGAAAAAACACTGACATGTATGTGTTGCATCAAATAGGGACTACTTTGAAGGCGATAAAATAAATATTGATGAATAAATAAAAATTGTGCGTTTTATTTAACAATTCCCGATAGTTTTTGGTTTTTATATTCCTATAAAAATTATTTTTATTTTTTATTACTATTTTATAATTTAAATACCCTTTTAGTAAAAATAATTTTATAAACATACATATAAAAAAAAAAAAATTGTTAAAAAAATATTCATTCCATTTTGATTTTTTTGTGATATTCGGGATAATATAAAATGTTGGTACCCATCATAGTTTTTTTGACCTGTTTTTCTAGAAAAGGAAAAACCAAAGAAAAACTAACTAATTATAGAATTTTTAATTTCCCGGCTATAATAATGTAGCTGGTAAACAGGGTAAGTATAAATGGAAAGTATAATGACCAAAAGTTTGAGTATAGTCAGGTTTATGGCAAAATTTTGATGTTTCAACACTCATTAGTTCAATAAATATAAAAAAACTAGCTTAACCCGCCACGCTTCGCTGCAGCACATTGTGGTTGCATGGATGAGAAATGAGAAACAAAACAAAGCATACGTTTCATAGAAGTTTAATTTTGCAAAACTTGTGGATATACAATATTTTTTGTTTTTCCACTGTCTCCATAGATATAAAGGCTATCTGGTTTGCCTACTCGGGAACACGCAACGTACAGTTGCCCATGTGAGAAGCAATCCGCATCTAAATCTAAACCACACAATTCTAAAGATTGACCTTGAGCTTTATCGATTGTGATTGCAAATGCCAATCGAATTGGGAATTGCAATCTTTTAAATTAAAATGGTGTATCGGTCGGGATTATGGGTATTCGAGGAATGAGGACATCTTCACCTTTGAAAGGCCCCGTTAAAATCGTTGCTTCCACTACGTTATTCATCAATTTCTTAACTGCAAGTCGCGTGCCGTTGCAGAGTTTTGGCTGATTAATATTCAGCAACAGGATAATTGTCATTTTTTTATCGAACCGTTGCTAGAATCAATCTAATGAGGAATGTTTTCCCAGTTCCTGCTGGCGCATCCAAGAAGAAGGTCCCCCCAACTCCGTCATTTATCATTTGCATTATGCGATCATAAATGCCTTTCTGTTCACGCGTTAATTTGGGAATGTTTGATTGGACATATGACTGAAGATCACCGATGTTGTAACTCTGTTCACGGCGTAAATCCACATCAAATGAAGCAATCGCAGCTCGGGTGGGTGCTGGCATTCCCAATTGACTAAGAACTTTATTTGCAATAGCTAAGCACTTGTCTTCAATATTTATCAATGCCTTCTGTAAATTCCGTGGTCATATTGGTATTTTCTAGGCGTACTCTATGCAAAATATCCTCAGCCATATGCGATCGATATCTTTCCCATAACTCTGTGGGAGATGAAGGGAAGCAAGCGGTCAATATAATTGCGAATAATGCGTGAATTTGGTTTGGATGTGCAGTGTTCCACGTGTCATTAATACATATACACTGTTGGTAGTTTTCTAATAAATTTAGAGCTTGGTGAAAGGCGCAGCTCAATCACGTTACGATCACACAAAAGTAACTCGATTAAATTGAATATTTGATTCAGATTGTATAATAATCTGAATCAGATGCAAGTGGATATGTTTTTTTTTTTTTTGTTAATAATGTAATTGGGAACAGGTATTGTTTCGCATGTGACTGCGGTTGTCGTTAGCTAGTATGGCGGGTGTTCCCCTCGCTTCCGGCAGATGGCGCGGTAACTGGTACACAGCTGACCCTTAAAAAAACTGTTTTCTCGCGGTTGCGGGTATGTGACTGATGCGAAAAAATAGATAAAAACAATCTTTGATGCGGGTTATATATCGTGCTAAAATTTGAGTTCAATCGGTGCAGAACATTTTGAGTTTTTGAAGCGTACACAAACGAACTTAACATTTTTATATATAAAGATTTGTGGGCTGCGAAAAAAGCCCTTAAGTCGTGCGAAAAAACACATCATTTTAAATGCTTACAAAAGCAGAGTAATGCTTACAAATTACAGAATAATCAAACGGCGTTGATTTCAGATGTTTATAAACTGCTAACGTAAGTAGAAGTTGTGCTGCTTCAGTGTACAACGTGATTCTCGAATATGAATCTACTATTGAATTACGGTCTCCAAAGAAAACAAAACCCCGCAGGTCAATTGAGAAAAAGGTGAGATTTTGATAAAAACGCGATTCGTAAAAAAATTACACGAATTTGAATTATTTAGAAATAGTTTAGCGGTGTATTATGTCCTTTGGAAGAGAATTCGGTTATTGTCTTCGACAACGCTTCTTATCATTAAAAGAAAAGAATTCCAGCCGTGTTATAGAAAAACAATTATATCAAAATGGGCTTAGTTCAAAAGGAATAATTTTTTAGTAATTATAGTCCGTATAAAATTGGTTTGAGACACAACGCCATATTGGTAAGTCGTGTTTTTATTCGGCTCCTAACGAATATGTTTGCCGGCCTCCGTGGCGCGAGTGGTAACGTCTCGGACTTTAATCCGGTGGTTCCGAGTTGGAATCCCGGTCAGGCATGGCATTTTCATACGCTATAAATCATTCATATCGTCATCTGAAGCAATGCATAACGGTGGTTTTGGAGGTTACAAAAAACAAACAAAAACTAATACTTAGTTGTGTGGTTTCATTGTTACTATTTGTGAATTTTGTTCTTTGCTTTTACATAGCAAAGAACGCTAAATGACCAAAAAACGATTGTTTGGTCATATATATGTAAAAAAATAACCTAACAAATGATTTTTTGGTCATTATGTAGGGATATTATTTTCTTTGTATTTGGTTATTTCGACTTTTTTTGTTTGCATAGTCTTAAGTCTATCTGGGCTATAAGAAAATTGGGTGTTTTAATTTATTTACCGTAAGTCATCCTTCTTGGTGGCTTTTCTTTTTGTTTTGGTGTTTTTTTTTTTCAATAAAACAGATGTTTTAACTGTTATATATAACAATATAATTATAATAACATAATTCAAAGAAATTTGTTACTTAATCAGTTGTGATTTTTTTTTACATTGGCAACGGCCATACGGGCTCTTTGTGATTGGTCGTTGTGTTTGACAGCAGCCATCTTGCATTGATCTGATTGGTTTTCCTTTGTTTACATTTCCATCTGATTTATTAGCCTCTTATTTATTAAAAAACTGTACAAATTAAAAATAGATGAAAAAAATTTTTGATGCGGGTTATATATCGTGCTAAATTTTTTTTATCGTGTTTTTTTTAAAAATAAAATACAGATGTTTTAGCTGTTAAATATAATTCAAAGAAATTTGGTCGTTGTGTTTGACAGCGGCCAATCTGATTGTTCTTGCATTTATCTGATTGGTTTTCTTTTGTTTATAGTTCGAATTTAAAAATGTACAAATTAAAAATAGATAGATATATTTATTAAAAATAGATGAATGTTTTCATCTATTTTTAGAAACAAAGTTATCTTTGATGCGGGTTATATATCGTGCTAAAATTTGAGCTCAACCGGTGCAGAAAATTTTGAGTTTTTGAAGCCGAACACAAACGAACTTAACATTTATATATATATATATATATATATATATATATATATATATATATATATATATATATATAAAGAAGATTATGAAACTTTTAGTAAAGTGTATCTATTTAAGTAAATATGTATTTTGATTAATACCTCCACACTGTGTTCCATCTAAACAGCTCAAAAAATGTCTATATATGGGGAATTGATGGTATTAAACTTTTGGGATAAAATTAAAAAAAGGGGTAATTGTAGTTTTTTACCATTTTTAATTTTTGACTCTTTGTATAGACTACTACTAATAGCATAAAATTGAGCTTTAGTATGATAAAAGTAGTTTTTGAATTTTAAATTTAGGAAGTTAAAATTCTAAAATTTTGGAAATACTTTTAAAGCTGAATTTTGTTTAGAAAATAAAAAAAATTGAATCTGACTAGAAAATTAAATTAATGAATAAAATCACTACTGAATCTGATTCATTTGTAAAAAAACATTATTGTTTAACTGAACTTATGAACGGTTTTTGTCTTATATCTTGAAAGCCCATTGACCAGAATAAGTAGGCACAAATGTGTGGATGTATATATATATATATATATATACATATAAATATAATACCAGCCGGTCGGGTCGTCTAGTTCAGGGGTTACGCCACCTGAATCCCTGGGGCTCTGGTCGACATATACCAAGCCCAGAGTCTACCCAGGTTCTCCAGAACAGAATTAGTTATTTCCTGTCACATCAGTAGCCATTTCCGTTTAATCAGAAGGCTCCGTCCCCTTGTACACCGCAGTGTTCGTTACCTTCATAGTTGTGAAAAATACTACTGATAAATAACAATTAAAGTGTTCGGGATTTATTAAAACCTGAAAAAGAAACTAAATTACAAAACACAGGACAGAAATAATTTTGTTAACTAAAGTACATACGATTTTGACGTGAAAAATTCATAAATCTTTCTGTTTCTATGGAGATAGAAATTAATTGAATTTTTAATTATTATTAACTTTTATACAGATTTAGTCTAATTTTTCCCCATCGGACAAATAATTATTTATATTTGATTTTTAGTAAATTTTAATAAATACGTAAACACTAACAAACATGAATACTTAATAGAATAAAAAAAATAGTAAAATGTACTTTTTTTTACTTTAATTTTCAAGATTGAAATTCCAATTCTATCTAATAATAGTAAACTAAATAGTAAATAATAATGTAAACGAAATGGGAACATAAAAAAAAGTGATTCCAATGGGACCCGAAGAATTTTCAAACTTGTACAACTCTCATTGTACAACTTATCCGTTTTTAAAGTTGTGGCTATTATATGTGCTAATTGTTGAGCATTGAGCGAGGTGCTCAGATAAGACCCAAATGATTTTTTTATTTATTGTTTTAGTAATTTTAATACATTAAATGTATGGCTTGTTGTATACTAACCATGTTTCACATGTTTAGCATACGACAAGCCCCGTCTTACAATTCCAGCAATATTTTGGTCTTCCCTAGCCGTAACGGTTGGTCATATCAAAACTTATTACATACAAAAGTTTTAGGTAATGTTTAGAGGACTAATGACCCCTTATAACCGATTCGATACTGTGCCTATTAAGGGAGGTATTATACTTTTTGTCTTTGAAACCCCATTTTTTCCACTCCCTAAGCAAACGGTTGGTGATATCAAAAGCTTTACTTAGATAAGTTTTAGACCCTTATCCAAAGAATAGTAGGAACTTTAAACGGATTGATATTTCACTTAATAATAAAGTTATACTGAATTTTGTTTTTTTTTTCGAAAAAGCCCCTCCATTTCCAACCCCATTGTCCGATTTTGCCCATTAACGAAGTCGACCGAGACTTTGGATCGTTATATTTTGTGTATAATTATGAAAGTGATTGGCGCAAAATTATGGCAGTTATCGTATCCACAAGTAAGTGAAATATATATATATTGTTTTGAACTGATGGTGGTTTTAGACACTGGGAGATGTGAAACGCGAAAATATGTCGAAATTTTCCGGAAATGGAATCTTGGTACCCATTACAATAGGTAGCTTTCTTATGAAATATATCTAAAAATAACTCAAAAAGAAAAAAAAAGATAAATTCGACAGAATTTGCGATACAAAACAAAAATGTCTTCAAATAAAAACTCATATATCATGAAACATATATTGAAGTCTACTGAAGATGACTGAACTTAAGACTTAATAGAGAAAATATATATACAATACAAGTACGAAATTGGAGATTCATAATCATCTTCTATTTCATATTTACAAGATTTCTTCTTCAACTTAGTGCAGAATTTATAGAAAATCCTTTCAATACCCGTTCTCCTTTTTCATAATATCTTGTTTACCTCATGCATTTATTTTTTCCTTTTATGAAATCACATGTACGTTCGTTAAACACTTTTAAATATTACTTTCGGGTAGTTGAGAAGTACTAACCATTTAAGTACTACGTTATTTATCTAGTCAGCGTGCACAGACTAGGTTTTTTTGACTAGCCTATGATAGAGCTGTATTCCTATAAATTTAATATTTCATGAATTTCATGTTAATCGTTAAATTATCAGAATAACGTGTGTGTTATCACAATAAATGAAACCGAACCTGTCTGGCCATTCTTTACAAACTGTAACACATGAGTACTCGTTCCCGCCGTTCCGTATAAATTGAGGTTTTTTTTTAATCTCCGGGTCCACCGTTAGGTATTGCTTCAGAGGATGAAATGGATGATTTGTGTAGCGTGTGTGGTGAAAATGCCATGCCTGAACGGGATTCGGCCTTTTATCTGAAGGTCCCGGAACCCGGGACCTTCGGATGAAAGGCCGAGACGCTACCATTCGCACCACGGAGGTCGGCGTATGAGTTCAGGTTAACGGCTGGTAACATGATTTTCTTCCGTTTAATTCAGCAATAGATAAAAGATATCGATATTAAAAATAGTTACATATAAAGCCAATAGAGTACAGCAACTGGCAACTCACCGACTTAGACTACTGGTGAACGCGTCTTCCCAAATCAGCAGATTTGGAAATCGAGAGTTCTAGTGATCAAGTCCTAGTAATGTCAGTTATTTTTACAAGGATTTGAATACTAGATCACGGATAATGGTGTTCTTTGGGGGTTGGGTATCAATTAATCACTCACCTCAGGAATTGTCGAACTGGGACTGTACAAGACTACACTTCATTTACACTCATACATATCATCCTCTTTCATCCTCACAAATATTATCTAAACAGTAGTTACCGGACGCTAAACAGGAAAAAGAAAGAGTAGAGCAATAGGTATACCGATAATCATACAGATCGCGTTAACAAGACGGTAGTACTTAAAAGGTTAACGAAAATATTATCAAAGTGTAATTTAAATTATGATGAAATTTTATTATTATTAAATTATCACTACTTTGAACCTCATTCCTCCTCGACTACTCTTGGTTCTAAAATAAGTGTTTCGTTATAAGAAGGAACAGGAACAAAGGAAGATTTCCTTTATCAAGGAAGTTAATTATCAAGGAAAAGGCAAAATTCTTGATAATCATGGGTTATTGTTATTAGGATTTAAAAGGGAAGATAATGGTTAACTATAATTAAGAGAAAATACGGTTTGGAATATCATTTAACCTCCTCCTAGAAAGAGGATCTGTAAAATATTTTCTGTATTCCTATGATCCATAAATCATCGGATCATAAATCATAGGGTTTAATAGAATCGTAATCCTATGATTCATAAATTATAGGGTCTAATTAAGAATAAATAGAAATATATTTTTAATCTATCATAAGATCCTTACTTTAATCTATTATCAGGATCATGGAAAAACTTAATGAGTTTTTAAATGGAATCTGATTTCAAGCATAAAGATTTATGGTAATTAACGAAAGAATATTTCATTTTAATGAAGTCCATAAACCTGTTTTGGTCACTGCATCAAAAACATCTAGATTTATTTTCCTTAAAAAGTAACCCATGCCGTCTTTGAAACAATTTTTTTATTATGATAAAATATCCTTCTGTACAGTATGAATATTAGAAAATAAATGGATGTTTTTTTTTGATTAATTATGTAAATATACTTATTAAAATTTAAAAGTTTATACCAATTTAACTTTAGTTAAATTAAAAAAAAAAAAATAAAAAAAAAAAATAAACAGCTGTTGAAAGGATAAAACGATTTCTCAAACGTCTAATTACATTAGAAAGAGTATGGTATGATGAAATTAAGAAATGAGTGGGGTTGTTTTAGGAAATGAGGTACGGGATATAAAGGCTTAAATCGCCTTTAGTTCCGGTGGTAAAGCGTTAACAAGACCTTCTTTCTCTTAGTTCTCCATCTACGTCATTCTCTTCTTCTCTTTTCCATCCGCGCGCGCACACACACACACACAGACACACACACACACACACACACACACCATCTATTTCCGTTCTGTTTTACCGGCCCTTCTTGATGAGTTATAACCTTCTGTCGTGGAGTAACCTTTTTGATGTGTGTTCGTTTTCCGTTTTCTACATTACTACGCTGTCTGGATTAAAAAAGGGTTCAAATCATACAAGGGATTACAATATTGGTTTTCTATTTAATAAGATTTTTAACTATAATTTCTTAATTGTATATTCATATCGTATTTACTGTCAACATATACGATATTTTTACATTTATTAAATTTTGTACGAATAATAATAATTAATCTTAATTTTTTCTATCTGTAAACGAAGATGGTGGACAGTACTAGTGATTGGATTTCATCGTTTATTAAATTTTAATATTTGGAATCCTTCTTGCAAATAATAAGACCTTACAGATACGATTAAAAAATTCAATTAATTTCTGTCACCATGGAAACAGAAATATTTATGAATTCTTCTCGTCAAAAACGTTTGTATTATAGTTACCATACTTATTTGTAGGCCAACCTGAGCCCCGGAGATTCAGTGGCGTAACCCCCAGTCTTAACAACCCGAACGGCTGTTATTATTTACATACAGAGTGTTTCTAAAATGGTGGGCTGGTTATACTTGTTTTGGATTCTACTTGTAAAACTAAGCAAAAAATATTCTTAGGAAAATTGGCAATTTCTGCTTAGTTCAACCAATGTCCGCCATTTTCTTATTTTTATATCTCATAGTTCGTAATTATTACTTAATCTGATACTAATTTAGAATGCTAGAATTACAAATAAATAAAAAACAATTATTATTTAATCGAATTGAACGTAAAGTCGAGAACATATAAACGAATACAAAATTACTCCAATTTTCTGCCGTAATTCAGTTATTTATTGAACGATTGAAAAAAATAAAATGTCACTTTGTTCAAAATAAAAGACTTAATATTTTATTAAAATATACGTTTTGATAATACTTATATTTATGGAGATATAACGAATTGAACAATAAATATGGCCGCCATTTTGTAATTTCCAAAGGCATTTAAGGCCTGATTTTTTGATAATTTTTTAAACTTTATTAAAAAGACGCTTAGTACATATTATTGTGATTCCTCTCTCCAAACTTTAATTGTTTAGTCTTACAAGTAGAATCCGGAAAAGGATAGCCAGCCCACTATTGTAGAAACACACATATTCTCTCTGTCTGTCTCTCTCAATCACTCTCTCTCTATATATATATCCACATATTTGTGCCTACTTATTTCGGTCAACGGGCTTTCAAGATATAAAACAAAAACCGTTCGGAAGTACTGTTAAACAATAACTCTTTTACAAATGAATGAGGTTCAGGAGTGGTTTTATTCATTAATTTACGTTTTTAGTCAGATTCAAACGTTTTATTTTGTAAATAAAATTAAGTTTTAAAAGCGTTTACAAAATTTTGGAATTTTAAATAACTAACTACTTTTATCATACTAAAGCTCAGTTTTCTACTATCAATAGTAGTTTATACAAAAAAGTCAAAGATTAAAAATGGTAAAAAACTACGATTATCCCCGTTTTAATTTTATCTAAAAAATTTAATAACATTAATTCCCTACATATAGAGAATAAATATTTATACAAAATACTTCAATGAATTCGTACCAGCCATCAAATTTACTATTACATTACTACTGAAGAAACTGCAATCAGTAATCAATCCTTGGATGGAAATTAATAAACATTAAAAAATCCAACGGGTAACAAAGTCTTATAGGTTGATGTAGGCACTTCAAACTTAACAGTGGCGGATGAATTATATTACTCGTATACACTAGAACGTAATGAAAGAACAAAATTTCGTACAAAGCGACAGGTATTACCTTCTTTCAGTTTCATTCTTCTTTTACTAACATTCCAAAATTCGTTCACTTACGCCCTGAAATTTTCTGTCAGTCATCATTGTTATGGAGTTATATACACTTGCTATGTCAACACGACTAAATCAACACAGAATTTGTAACAATGAAAAGTGAACGATAACGTCATTCGTCGTTGTCTAAAAGTCGTATAAGGTAACGGAAACTTCGTTGATCGAAATAGTGTGAGTAGGTAGAGAATAAAGTATCGTGCATTAGAGACTAGTAAAGTGAATATTGAAGATGAACTTTGCCCTGTTCGTCCTGATCTTGACTGATTAGAAGCACGAAAAAGAATTGAATGAGTCGATTAAGTACGACCGTCATATCACACAACAACTCAACGTCATCCTTTTTTTTTCTGTTTTGCCTCCGGGAATTACCGGTCAGGTACTACTTTGAGGATGAATGAGGATGAAATGAAGTGTAGTCTTGTACAGTCTCAGTTCGACCTTTCCTGAGATGTGTGGTTAATTGAAACCCAACCACCGAAGAACACCGGTATCCACGATCTAGTATTCAAATCCATGTAAAAATAACTGACTTTACTAGGACTTGAACACTGGAACTCTCGACTTGATTTGGGAAGACGCGTTCATCACTAGACCAACCCGGTTGGTTAAGTCATGGTCATCCATATAGGCAAATCCAAACAAAAAGTAGGGTGCATTACTACACAAATGGGCTACCATAAAATTTGTTTTTTGTAAAAAAATTCCAAAAAAAGTTTTGGAATTCCAACCACATGTACATGACTGACTACGTGAAGTTAGGACGATTCTAATCTCTATGCGAAACATAGAGATGTTTAAATAAATACCTTAGGGAGGTTCATATTCAACAATCCATGGAGTCGATAATTGTGCAACACGTTAATACTCAACCTTGTATATCACATGCGATCGCAGAGGCTCTTGTGAAGTTGAAATTTGAACCGATTCCAATACTTCCGTGCTCACAAAAATTATTTTTTCTACAATTTTCACTTCTTCCCTTATTAAAGAGGGATGGTAAGAGTATTCATTTCACCACTGAGGATGCAATAAGGTTGTAGATCAAGGATAAACTCCCAGAGCATTCTTCGTTGAAAAAGTAAGAAACTGGTTCATCGTTTGGAAAATTATATACCAGTAAATGGTGAATATGTGGGAAAAGTTTATGAAACAAATAAAATTTATTTTTATGCGATATTTGAAAATTTTTTTTAGTTGCATATTACGACTTTTTTTATACATTATATTTTCGGTACCCCCTAGTAATCTAGTAATAGCAGTATATATATATATATATATATATATATATATATATATATATATATATATATATTTATTTATTTATTTTGAAGAAGTAATAAATAAGGAATGACTAGTTTAATAACGAATAATATGTATATAAAATTTAAAAATTACCGTTCCTTTTCATGAAGACCCAAATTGTATATTTTTCACAAATCCAATAGGATCTCTCTAAGTTTAGGTGACCTAGAAACATTAGAATGTGGATTTTTTAAATATACCCTGACTCCTTGGTTAGAATTATAATTTGTATTCCTAGTTCTTTTTATTAATCAGGATCAGGAACTAGAAAAATTAAAAGAAACTAATTTAAAAAAAATACTAAATTCTGTAAAGTTACATTCTATCCTCGATTGATCAAGTTAAATGTTATTCTTTTCTTTTAATTAATAACTAGTAACCCGGCAATGCTTCGCTGTTGCTAGATTTAAGTACACATATAATCGTATGTATATATATATATATATATATATATATATATATATATATATATATAGATTAAATGAACCCAATTGAAAGTTTGATAAAACATTACCAAAATGAACATTACGAAACTACACAAAATTTAACCATTCCCTTTTACCTATTCTCCCTTTTCCCCCTGTTCTTTTCCCATTTTACTTTTCCCGTTTTCATTTCTACAATATTCCATTTTCCCATTTCCTACCCGTTTCTCTTTCATTCCTCAATTTATCTTTCATTCTTCCCATTTCCCCTTCTTCTTCACCCATTTCCCCTTCCTTTTTCCTCCTTTCCCGTCATTTTCCCCCTTTCGCTTTCTTTTTCTATCTTTTCCCGTTTCCTCTTTTTATTTTTCCAATTTTTCCCTTATTCCCTTTTATACCATCTTCCTTTTTACTTTTTGATTTTTTCCCATTTCATTTTCTCCCTTTACCTCGCGCTAAATCGGTCCAGTAGTTTTTTAGTTTATAGCGGACACAAATATCAGAAACAATGAAATGGAATCGTAAAATATTTAGTGTAGCGTGTGTTGCTTTTACGTCCAACAAATACAATAGTTTTTAAAAAAAAGGATGTTTTAACCTGTCACAGGTGTGACATCGTAGGTTGATAAATAGTAAGTATATAAGAACACGCGCGTATTCGAATGCAACGTTGTGTCAAAATTTTAAAGCAATCGGTGAAGAACTTTCGAAGATTTAAAATTTTGAACAAACATTATTATTTATATTGATGATTAGATTTTAGTTTATTAGTAAAATTTCGATTGTTAGTTTTTTCTAATATCATACAGGTATTAGAGGTTCGATTCTTGAATATTTAGCCGACTAAATTATATTAATTTTTCAGAAACACTGAAATGTAAGGTGTTTCATAAAATTTAAATTTTCAGAACAGGTACAATAGTGGTATATCAATTTGCATAATTCAAATAAAGTACATGTAATTTTGGGCTGTATGTATACTGGGGGAATGTTTTAGTATAATATATACACACAAACACACATATATATATATGTACCTTTCTAATCCTGCTGTACGAATGTAGTGTGTTTATATATATATATATGCATAGTTAGTTTATGTATAAATAAATACGTATGAGGTATAAACACATACGTACTGTGTGATAAGTGTTGTGCGTTTAATAATGCAGGAGCTGAACATATGGTGGTTTAAACTAAGCTTCGCGTAAATTCACTGTCCAGGATATTAGTAAATAGGCTGGTTGGGTTTATGGGAGAGTCGGTTTAATGTCAACAAGTTGCTAGCATGCATGATGACTAAACATCATTCATGTGGGTGGTACCAGGGTTCAGTAATGTAAGGGGTTGTAGGAAAGAGGAAGTTAGGCGATAGTTATATCGCATAGATAGATAGGCGGGTTTTTAGAACCACCCGGACCATCACCCTCTTTTTCTGTCATTCATATACATATATATTCACTAAAATAGCTAATCTACCGTTAATCTGTTCGTCATTTACATTAATCCTATTATTTTGAAGAGCTGTAAATAAACATTTATATATTCTAAATCTATTAAAATATTATTTTTCTCCTTTTTCTTTGAAAAATAAATAAATTAAACAAAATTCAAAAAATAAACGGTAGAGGTTCAGTTTAATTTCCTTTTTTCTTCATTTTTTCTCCGGATTAACATTTTTTTTAGCTGAAATTAACTAAAAAAAATCATTTATAGATCTTTACACCGCCAAAAATTCTTGATGATTATTTGATCGAAAGGTTTTACATACAACTTCCATTCTAAATGCTATTCTATACGTACTAAAGAAGAATGAGTTCAAAATTTTGGCTATTTTATCATACATCTGTTTATGAAAATTATACAGGACTTATAAGAGATATATCACTAAAATAAATAAATCCTTAATCTTTTCAGAACTTAAATATACTTTATACAAATTACATCAGTGTTAAGGTCAACCGTAAATAAATAAAAAATCATTGTAAATAGCAACCAATCAGTAAATAACAGCTGCGAAGCGGTAAATATAAACAAAAGCAGGTAAACAAACAACATCGACCATTAAAATGTTCGAAAAGAGACCCACGGGCCGGTTTCATTGGCGAGAGTGGTAGCGTCTCGGCCTTTCATCCGGAAGTCCCGGGTTCAAACCCCGATCAGGCATAATTTTCACACGCTACAAAAATTTCATCCTCTGAAGCAATACTTAACGGTAGTCCCGGAGATTGAAAAATAAAAGATCCACTGAAGTCATCACGAAGGAAATTTTATAAGAGATGAGATCATAGACAATATGACTGGTTCCTTGAGGAGTAGTAGTGATTCTCACTCATATAACAGACACCATTACGGTCAATCAGCCATGGCAAACGGTTTCGGAATTACTCACACCGATGGTAACTAACATAATTCTAGGAAATAACCTATCTCTTTCAAAAGGATTTGTAGTATAATGTATAAAGTTAGTAAGATGTTGAAAATATTGTCACAAAAAAATGAATAAAATTTAAGATGATTTAACCATTCAAGGAAACGTTAATCGCGCTTGGTAATAGTTACTTAAAATAATTTTACTCTCTAAATTATTTTCTTTTTTAATCGATACACGTTTGTCTTCTTTGGTATGTGTTTTTTTTTTTTTTTGGTTTTTTAAATAGCAATAAACTATAAATTTTAAAATTAAGAAATTTCTATATAAACTAATTTAAAAAAAAAAATAATAATTAGATAATTTTTAAATGATCTGATTTTAATATTTGTTACTTTACTTGGATGACTTTAATGTTTTGTAATTTTATTATTTTTTACCTCTTATCTTTGTTTTTTATTAACTAATTATTTCGTTTTTGTCATGAGAGATGATGCATATTAATATTATACTAACCGGTCAGGACTCGCTTCTCTTGCCGGACCGTCAGGCCAGGAGACTCTTCTCACTGAACCCTTGACGCGTTCATATCCTCATGTTAGTGAGAATATTAAGTATTTAAAAAAAAATATTGTAAGAAAACAAATATTCGTCTGTAGAGAATACTTTTCTTAACATTTTTATGTTTTTATTTTAAAATAGGCTTAAGGAGTGAGTAGATATAGAATTTAATAGTTATTAATAGATATAAATTGTTTAACACTAGCCATATGGATAACATGGAGTTGGCTCAGGGACGCCATCTTCTTCGTTTAGTCATGTGTGTGTTCATGCGAGGTTGTGTTAGTTGCCGATCAAGATGCTCCTATTAGCGCATAGCGGACAACGTGATGCGCTGGCCGGAGGCTCGCCAATAACTCTCTCCCGCTAAATAAAAAATTTTTTTTTACTGTTAAATTTTAACTAATAATCCCTTTCTTTTATAAATAAAATTAATATATAATAATAAGTAAATAAGAATAGAAGTATAAAGTGTAAAAAAAAAAAATTCTACGCTTAGAAATTAAATAAAATAATCTGTAAATTAATTGACAATGGACTGCTTCTAAGGGAAGAGATTTGGCTGAGAGAAAGTCGGGAGAGTCACCGTGCGAAGCCACCCGGGGCACCACCATTGGACTGCTTTGTGCCAGTAGCAGGAAAAATAGAAATGTGATCACATACAGCAAACAAACAAACAAACCCACGTGCCATTCTTTTTTATGGAGTAAAGATTTGAGAAGGGCTATCTTTGGATGGTCTCCTTTGGACGTTACTCTCGGCCAAAAAAATTTACTTTTGACCGATTATAAAAATTAATTAGTCCAAAAAAAAAAAAAAATGTAATTGGTGTCAAATTAAGGTTTAGTAAGTTGTTAAATGCTTGTTTTTCGGCGAATAAACGGGAAAGTATGGTGATCATGTAAAAAATGAAGTATGCATTTTTTTGCAAATTTTTACGTTTTAGATAGAGTCCACCTAGTTTAGCTAGATAAAAAAAATAATAAAAAAAATATGTACTTATGTGCCAACGTATGACGTAATTGTGTCGCACTGCTTTTGGCCTTATTGGCCGTAACGATTATCTTCAAATTTCGATCAAATAATTTTATATATAAGGCATTGATCATATTAATTTTTTTTTCAAAATTGGTTCAGGGGGTTATATCACGAAAAAACCAATTTAGATTTTCTTAGAGATATTTCAGTATAAACTTTATTAAAGAAAATTTGTTACCTGCAATTCATATAGTTATAAAAAAAATATCATAAAATCAACTCCCACTTCTTAAAATTGAAATTATTTTTTCTATTACCCTCTGGTTTAATTTTTTTTCCTTTTTCATATCGTAGACTCCGGATCTAAAATGCAGAAAAAATTTTGAAATTTTTTTCCAATTATTTTAGCTTTGCTGAAGATGGTGTTAGATTTAAGTGAATTTTCTTTTAGTTTAACATATATTTATGAATATTTTTTACAAAAGTTTCTCTTAAAATTCATTTTTCAGATCAAAAAAATACAAATTCTACTGTTTTTTTGGGCTCTAACTATTTTAATTTTTATTATTAATAATTGGGATAGTAATGCAATATTTTTTTTCAGATTTTTAAAATTATTTTTAACATCTTTTGTAAATATTATATTTGCTATTAATAATTTTATAAATAAATTATTAGATATTATTATTTTACTTAGACTAAAAATTAGTTTTGTTGAAGCAGTAATAATATATTTATTTATTTTAAAAAAAAAGGTTCATATTTATTTACTGTTGTATAAAAAAAAATTGTTATTCAACGTATTTTTTTCAGATTATTTTTAAAGTATAAACAGTCCGTAATTTGATGCTTTCAAATCATATTATACTATTTTTTACCCATACAACTTGAATTACACTGTTTAATCAAAATTTCATGAAAGAATTGATAGTTATTCTAGAATTAAATTATCGAGTCACGAACAAACAAAATATACATTTCCTCCTTCTAGTATAGTTTAATAAAACGTTTAACCATATTATTTCGTTGCATTTTATTAATATTTGAGTTATTTATACTAATTTTCTTCAGATTTAAATAGGTTAATTGTATTTAATGTCTTTATGTAATCGTTTAGTGAATCCAGATCTGTTCTTTTTAAAAGATAACAGTAGTATGGTTTTTGAGTATTTAACTACAATTAGAACCTTAATCTTATTAATGGCTTTAAAGTGTTACTTTTTTTTACTATTTTCTTTATTGAAATTTTTTTTTATTGAAATTGATGTTATACTTATATAACCGTAAGTATTTAAAAACAAAATAGCTTGATTTATTTGATTTTTCTATAAGTTTTAATCTTCTTAGAAGGCTAATAACAACATTATTATTGTGAAGTTTGTGTTTTTAAATAAAATGTAAGGGCCTTTTACACCCTTACATATGACGATCCTGATGGAGATAATAATTTCTTTTAAAGAATGTGACGAGGGCTAATGACCTTAGCAGTCGATGCCCGTAAAAATTCAGTTAAAAAAACAAAAAAAAACAAAAATTATTTAACTAATTGATATTGCATTTTCTGCTTCATCCAGTTTATTCCCTGAACGAAAAGAACGATTTAACTAGTCTTTACTAAATTTTCACATGGACAACACTATTACACCATAGCTAAATTTCAATTAAATTGATTTAGTGGTATTGGAGATTTTCGAGATTTACAATTTAATTTATATACAAATTTAAGTGAATAGTATTTACGTACTCCTCATATCTTAAAACGTAAAGAAGATTTATTTTCACCCCCCCCCCCCGCGAATTAGTACTACTGAAAGTAATACCATAATTTTTTTTAGAAAAGTCTGTAACAACAACAATCTCTAAAAGAAAATAAATCAGGTTTTGTAGTTATCATTAGAATCTTATTTTGTTTATATAAAATATATTTTAAAATAAAACTTATCAGTGTTCTGAAAGTTATTAGCCAAATTTAAAGGACTCATTCAGGACGTCAAAATAAATATAAAAGTTGATGTGGGTGTCACGTTTATGTTACGCTCTGTTCCGCTTCATTATCTCTCTGTCTGCTATTTTAATTTTTTTTTATATATAAAGTTTTTACCTTAAGAAAAGATTAGATATTTCAATGAAATTATGTGTGCATCTACCCAACAACATTATATTTTATTATTATAACGACACAGCAACTTTACAATCTGTTCAGCAAAATGAACAGATTTTTCCTTTCCCCATTTATCTTCGACTTATTTCTCTTTCCCCATTTCCTCTTTTATTTTTTCTACTTTACTGTATCCATTTCCTTTTCTCGTTTTTCTTTTTTCTATTTTCCCCATCTTCCCTTTTTCCTTTTTCTATTTTTCCAATTTTTCCCTCTTTGACTTTTCCGATTTTTCTTTTTCTTCCTTTTTACCCACACGTAAATCGGTCCAGTAGTTTTTTAGTCTATAGCGGACACACATATAGGAAACGTACAATTTTTAGTGTAGCATGTGTTGCTTTTATATCCAACAGGTAATGCTGTTTTTAAAAAAAGCATGTTTTTACCTGTTGCAGGTGTGACATCTTAGGTATATAAATAGTAGGTATATAAAAACACGCGCGTATGCAAATGCAACGTTGTTTCAAAATATCAAAGGAATCGGTGCAGAACTTTCGGAGATTTAAGATTTTGAACATTTACACTTTTATTTATATAGATTTAACAAAGTTATTGTACTTCAAATCAAAGAAAATTTTTTTTGTCACCGAATTTTTCTTTTTACTTTATATATCATGAAAACTACGGAAAATGCGTTTCTGGGAATTTTTTTTTTTTTAGATTTCTTAAGTCAAAAACATAAGAAACCATCAAGTTTACTCATAATATACAGAAATTTCACCGGGGGAACTGAAATCTGCACGGAATTTTTCGCTCCGTAACTCGATAACAAAGCGTTTTCGGACACTTTGTACTTTTTCTTTATTTCAAGCTCTAGAATCAGTCTCCAGATTATTTCCCTTTCCTTTTGAATCATCTACATATACATACATATTTATATACCCTATGAAATTTCCGGTAACGTAAGGATTCAAACGCAGAGTCATACATTTATTTCAGTTCAGATATCGAGCTGCTACGTTGGAACAAACATGCATGCATATTCACCCCTTTTTGGGCAGTCGTGTAAAAACCGAATATTCGAATCATTTAGTAACAAAAACCTCAAAATTAACATGATTCTGAGAAGTTAGAAAAGACTTGAAATAAAAACAAATGTTGGATGAGGAAAATGAGTATAGGAATTTCCTTTACGTTTATAAATGGAAATCTTTAGGTAATATAATCAAAAAATTGGAAGGTTATCACATCAACATCAGAAACTACGATATAAGATCCGGTGGTCAAATGAAAGAAAGAGATGGTGCATTAAAATAATTAAAGAAATATAGGAAAAAGAGAAAAAACACAGTAAGGTGAAATAAAATTTGTATAACATTGTCCATAGTAACCAAATCGAAAAATTAAATATATTAGTAAAATTAATCATTTAATCACCTCTACAAAATAAATGAAAAAATCTGCATACATGAACGCTGCCTATTCTACAGAAGTCTACCAATAAATCACGCTGTGGCGTAATATGTTATAGAAATTAAAAAAAAAATAATTCTGATTTTAGCTACTAAATAGATTATTTTTAAACATCTATCTAAATGAAAATGTAAATTTTGTTTGTTCAAAATCTTAAATCGAGTATTCTTCCCTGATTGCTTTGATATTTTGACACAACGTTGCATTCGCATACGCGCGTGTTTTTATATATCTACTATTTATATACCTAAGATGTCACACCTGCGACAAGTAAAAACATGCTATATTTTTAAAAACAGCGTTATCTGTTGGACATAAAAGCAACACACGATATACTAAAAATTTAACAATTCTATTTCAATGTTTCCGATATGTGTGTCCGCTATAGACTAAAAAACTACTGGACTGATTTACGTGCGGGGAAAAGGGAGAAAGGGAAAATCTAAAAAGGTAAAAGGGAAGAAGGGGAAAATAAAAAAAGATAAAAAGGGAAAACGCGAAAAAAGAGAAGAAGGAGGAAGGGAAAAGAAAATAAGGGAAAGAGAAGTGGGAGAGTAAAGAGGGAGGGGAAAAGGAAGAATTGGGGAAGGAAAGGACGATAGGGGAAATGAAAGGGATATGATAAAATTGGGAAAGGGGAAAACAGTAAAATAAAATGGGGAAATGGACATGTGAAATGGGGAAAGGGGGGAAATGGGAACGTAAATGGGAAAGGTGTCACGGGAGCGGGTAAATGGGAAAAGGGGAAAGGTTAACTTTTGTGAAGTTCCGTAATGCATTTTGTTAATGTTTTATCATAATTTCAATTGTGTTCATTTAATCTATATGTACGAGTATATACTCAAATCTAGGAATTGCGAAGCACTGCCGGGTCTTCTAGTATTACATAACTCTTAAGCAAAAAAATAGTATTATATGATATCTTGAACTATTACTATAAAATTACAAAGAAATATACACAAAAACATTTTGGTAAATATTTAAAATTGCAAAACTCTTACAGAAATACGATTGCGTGACTGGGAAAAATGATTAAAAACCGAAATTATTTAATAATTATAAGTAAATAAAAAGGAAATAACTGACTTTTGATGTCAGAATTATGTAGAAGTTTTAAAGAACGCTTAATTATAAAAAAAATGTTTTTCAAGTTTTAGTCTTTTATATTACTCGGATTAAATTAATAAACGAATAGAATATATTTATTATATATTTTTTTAATTTCATTACATAATATTAACGCTATTTATAAAATTTAAACGCAAAAATTCGAAAAAGAAAGTGAAATTTCAAGAATTCATGTATTGAAACTTCACCGGACTATGAAGTACATTAATTATTTTGGATGGTAAATTATTTTCCAGTAGAAGAGAAAAAGCGTGAGAGAAACTGACTCTACGGGATCCAACATTCATCTATTCAGCTCTTCAGTATTTAAACATATATACTGAATGAAAAAAAAATTTGGACAGATAGATTAAAAAGTTCATTTATATATCAAGTATATAGATTTGATTAGGGCTGACTACTGATGTCCCTAAGGCATCTCCCGATGGGATAGTATGGATGTATTTTTGACCAAGTAAGGAGTTTTTTAATAATCATATCTGTGTTAGTATAATTGCTGAGTGAATAATCTAAATTTTCATGTATTTAGTAGCAGGTTGCACAAATAACATAATAGGAAATCGAGAGAGATTAAAAGTCTAAATGAGAGAGGGATGACGTCATATTTAAAAATGTGGAAAGTAAATTTAACTGAAACTATGTAAGACATATTATATACTAGCCGGACCGTGTAGCAAGAAGCTGGACCCTCGGGACTTAGGTCAACCCAGATGAATCCCGGAGCCAACCCAGGGGCTCCTCGTTAGCCATTCCCAATATGTAAGGGGACCGGCGCCTGGACATCTGCAGAGCTTGCTTCTGTCCCCATTTCCTTCTACCCAGAAGGCCTCTGCACTGTACGTTATCCTTATGGTTGTGAGAATAACACTAATAAATAATATAGTATTCATGTTTTATACAGGGTCATTCACGGGAACCGGATGTTTTTGAAGTGGGTTGTACTCGGGCGTTCGTGGTGGGAGGGGCACGTTTCCTTTGTTACATTTTAGTCGTTGAGATGGAGCCGTGGACGCTAGACCAACGCCTGTACGCGTATGACAGTTTTGTGCGAAATGACGAATCCGTAACTGCTGTTCAGCGAGATTTCAGCGAGATCGTAATGCAGTATTGCGATGGATAAACAACCTTCGAACAAGCGGTTCAATATTGAAGAAAAAACCACCGGGTCCCCGACGAACTGCTAGCACTCCGGAGAACATCGAACGAGTAAGGGAAGCCATTGTCAGAAGCCCACGCCGCTCTATTCAGAGGCATTCAGCAGCGCTTCAAATGAGCACAAGTGCGGTAAGACGAATTCTGCATACAGACCTGCATTTCCATCCTTGCAAGATAGCCGTCGTGCAGCAGTTAAACGACCAAGATTTCACGCAGCGATTACAGTTTTGTCGACAAATGCTACCGTTTTTGAAGAAAATGAAAATTTGTTATTGTTAATGAGTGACGAAGCCCATTTTCATCCGAATGGCCACGTCAACAAACAGAATTGCCGGTATCGGGCAGAAAGAGACCCACATCAGCTTCACGAGAGACCACTTCATAGCCCAAAGCTGACTGCCTGGTGTGCAATAGTAAAGGTCGGTGTTTTTAGACCATATTTTTTTTGAAGAAAATGACGCTGCCGTAACTGTAACAGCTGATCGTTACATTGCGATGTTGAATACGTTTTTAATCCCTGAGTTACGAAACCGGGAAATCGATTTTCAAAATGTGTTATTCCAGCAGGATGGAGGTACAGCGCACACAGCGAGGGCAACGATGGCTGTTCTCCGTAACTGGTTTCCGGGACGGATAGTTTCCAGATTCGGCGACATTCCTTGGCCCCCTCGGTCCCCCGACTTGAGTAGTTGTGATTTTTTTCTGTGGGGGTTTCTGAAATCGCATATGTACGGCAATAAACCGCGTACATTGGAGGACCTAAAGATCACAATTCGTCATCACGTCACCCAGTTTGATGTAGACATGCTGCAAAGAATTGAGGCCAGTTACCGTGAAAGGCTACAACAATGTATTGCCCAAAATGGACATCACTTGCCAGACATAATTTTTCGTTCACGAGTAAGTAACAAATGCTTTGATTTAACAAGTGTTTCAGTACCAATAAAACTTTTTTAAAGTAAATATTCAATTTTTTATGATTATTTTAAAAACATCCGGTTCCCGTGAATGACCCTGTAAACCCTGAAAAAGAAACTAAATTACAAAATATAGAATTATAGGAACTATTGTAATTGTAGTACACACACCTTTAACGAAGCAAAATTCAGAACATATTTGTTTGCTATGGTGGAAGAAATATAATAATGAATTAAAAGGATTAACCTATTTTTTCTGCAATGAGTATTTTTATTATCAAGGAAGCTCGGTTAGTGTCATAAAACCTTCCCTAGGAACACACGAATGTATCCTGTAAATTTAGAAGTAATCGATCGCTCGGTTCTCGCGTGATATGATAAAAAAAAAACATGCAATACATAAATAAGTTTCCTTATAACCGTGGTCTGATAGGTCGAGAGTGTATCTGATGCATGAAAAATTTACCTTTAACCTACTAACAAATACAACGTTTGAATTCTAAAAATCGAACGATTGTTTGTAGAGATATTGTAAGAACACCACATTCAACATCCTGAAATAGCGCTCCAGGGGCACCCCGTTTCTTATCAGTCGATGGAGATGATTGGTCCTATCTCCCACGAGGTGCTTACATACCTCTCCACTCTAGCCTCACACGCAGTCTCCACGGAAATCCCATTATTGTTGAACAGAATTTAAAAAAAAAATTATTTAATATTTTTTTTATTTTACATAAATTTAATTTGGAATCGATTGATTTGAACCACTCAGTTCAAATCCAGTTCACACGGTGATAGAGACTCACAATTCATTAAATTTTGTGCTTCAACCGGTAAATCTCCACTACTATTATGCTTTTACGGCCAACATGGGACCACTTAAGTCAATTTTAGTTAGATCATTTCTGAGAAAAGCGTGTTATTTTACTCTTCCGAGCTGCCCAGTATTTCTTCATCCGTTCAGTTCTTGCTTTCTTTTCTTCATCTGTAAACACCCTCTTCGTTGTATTTTGTCGTTTGTTTGTCTTTTGTTTAAATCTAATGTTTTTTCTTTTAGCTTTGTAATTTTTCCAGTTTTATTCTGTAGGTCAGTCAGGGAAATTCCCAATTCTTTCATATCTTCTCTAATTTCTTTGATCCATCCTACTTCTAGCTTTTGGAATCAGAGCTTTTCAATGATATTTCTTGACAGTCTTGTTTCCGGTGCCCTTATGAGATGACCGAAGAAAGAGATTCTTTTTTTCCGCATAGTATCAGTAACAGGCTCTATTTCTCGATACATCACCTCGTTTGGCACATTCCACCATTGGCTTTCTTTTTGGTGTTTTTTATCGATACACGTTCTGACAATTCTACTCTCTATTTTCAGAATTTTATCAATTTGATTTTTCTGAGTGATTTTTAAAGGATTCCGTAGGTAACTTCTGGCTGAACTGCAGTTTTATAATGATTAAGTTTTGTTTTAGCCAAAAGGCATTTTTTGTTATATGTTGACCGAGTTAATTTTTTGGGATTTAATCATTTTATTTGTCATTTTTTGCCATGTCCCTTTTTCATTTAAATTATAAGTTATTATTTCCCCTAGATATTTAAATTGTTTTACTATTTTAATTTTCTGATTGTTTACCGTAATGTGCTCTTATTACCAGAGGATCTATGGCTATTAGTTCAGTTTTTTCGAAAGAGATATGAAGCCATATTTTTTGTGCTAGGTTTTGAAGGCTCATGATTTGTGTTTTGGCTTCTTGAATATTATTTGCTAAAAGAGCGAGGTCATCTGCAAATCCCAGGCAATTTAGTGTGAAAAATGTATTGATACACGTCAATTATATATATATATATATATATTGTTAATATTTAGAAGGTTGATAATTTTGAGGGTTAATCATGCATCCGTCGGAAAATTTTGGACTTAAATAAAAAGTATTATTTTTTAATCAGCCAAAAACCAAATTATTGATGATTGTTAACTGCGAAGTTTATCTTATTAAGAATATATAATTATCATTGAAGCTGATAGATTTTATTACTACACCTTAAATATTTATTGTTTTAATTATCCTAATTTAACAGTATAACTTATTAATTTAACTGAACACTTGAATAAAAAATGAAATTTAAAAAACATTTTTAAAAATATTTTTTACAATTAATTCATGACTATAAAAATAAGCAAATAATTAATTGTTTTTTTTTTTGTTTTTTTTTTGTATTATTTATTATTTTTATTATCGCAGTATATTTGCAAACTTTTTTATTAAAAACTTTTTTTTTTCTGGTAGAATACGTGGAATGATTTTAAAAAAAATTTTTTTGTATGAAATGAAAGCGCGCGTAACAGGTAGCCAGCACAAAATGTATACCTTTTTTGTAATGGTTTACCAGCCATCTATCTTACTCCAGTTTAAAAAGGAAGCCGTTAACGAGGGACCTTTTCATACTTTTCCTTCCTACTAAGGTTTTTTTTCTTGTACGTATTATTAATTTATATTTGTTTTATATATATATATATATAATATAAACAAATATTTTATTTATAATTTTATAATATTTCATATACTTTTATTCATAAAAATATATTTGTAACAAAATATATTTTTCGTTCAGGTTTTTTTTACAAATATTATTACTTTTTTTTTAATACTTTTATTTATAGTCGCATCAACAAGTATAGACATTAGCGACTACAGTAACACTATCATGTAGTGTTATATAATACAATAAAAATCATAAAGAAACAAATATAAATAATAAAGAAATAGGAACAATAAATAATAAACGTAGACAAGTGGTAACAATAAATAAAAAATAAAATACATAAATCAGACAAAAATCACTAAATCGTATTCCACTGTAGGAGAGGAACCGCAAGAGACGTTTTTACCTTTGTTCTGGTTTAATAGAAATCTCATATCTGAACCCAAGTCTAAGTTTTGTCGGATGAAGCCAAAGATTGGGCAATGAAAGAGTAGGTGGTACACGGACCATTTGACCTTGCAAGCCCCACAGATCTTCTGAGGGGAGCCAAGTAGGTGAGCGTGGGTAAGCCTGGTGTGTCCAATCGTTAGCCGAATTTAGATGACTTGGTCTTCTAAGTTGCTCGGGGATGGAGATTTTTTGAGCTCATTCTCCCGGATGTTACATCATCCCGTGGGAGGACTCAGCAGCCAGAATCTATTCCACTGAGGCCGCAATTTTACATGGACTGATCTCATGAAGTCTCTCTCATATGTCGATTATACTGGGATGCCATTTATTGCAGCTGTTGGCAGCCTCATCGGCCCGTTTGTCCCCAAGAATGTCACAATGGTCAGGGAAGAATGGCATTGTGGCATGTGCTTATTTGTGGCAAGAATGCCACAAATACCAGTACCACAGTCTTATTTGTCCTTGAAAAGGTATCATGAATAATCTGGACGATGGATTCAGAACGTTTGCAGCTCAAGCTCTAAATACACTCCTAGAGTCTATAATTACTAGGAAGCTATCATCGCTACGGGTTTCGGTAATTTTCAAGGCGGATTAAATGGCAAAGGCCTCGCAAAAGAACACAGAAGAACAAGAATTAAATTTATATTATATCTTGGTGTCAGGAAGAACAACAGAACAGCACATCCATCGGACGAGACAGACCCGTCTGTGTAGATGAGAGTGTACCCATTCTACGTCTTGGTCATGCTGTTAAATTGGTCTCTAACAGACTGGAAACCTGATTGGAAACCAATATTATTACTGTATTGATTTTTATTCGTTATTTATTTACGAAAGAATAGATTGTCAGAAAAAAATATTTGAAAAGTGGATACATTCCTTAATTTTCATTTTCTGGATTACTAATAACATTACGTAATTATTTATTGATTGAGTAATTATATATAATATTAAATTCCTAATGTTTATCTTGTCTGTTGTTAATATTTCAACCTGTTTTACTATAATATAATTTTATAGCTGGCTGTGTACTAATCGGATATTGCGTACATTTGCTCTTCTTGTCACCATTTATTATTTTCATCCGACTTGGGTTTAATTGACTTAATCCGTGAGGTATTACGTCAGCAGCCTAGGCGTGGCAGCGAATTGCTGACATTGATGAGATAAATTTAATTATTGATAGTTACATATGTTTTAGTAGTTGACGGGGTGTGCCTACCCATTTTAGTGATGTATAACAAGTAGGCGGTGGGAAACGCAAACGAGTGCGGTATGGTACCACGCTTATTCTGCTCACGCTTTTAGGTTAGCTCTAGCAGCTAGTTAGGACATTGGTCGCTAAACTGTTTCGAGGCGCAGTAGCCGATTTTGGCACAGACATTCGGTCTTGTTAGGGATGTTAGGGATGTAGGATGTAGAGGGTATACTGAAATGAAACGACTAGCACTAGATAGGGAATCTCGGAGAGCTGCATCAAACCGGTCAAATGACTGAACACAAAAAAAAAAAATTCGGTCTTATGCTATAGGGCGACCGAATGGGGTAGTGGCGGGAGAAATACCAAGCAAACCAAAAACCAAACTGATCCGTGAGGTACCAGATATAGAAGATAGTGATCTGTTTTTTATGAGACAAATAAATTTTAAATAATTCTAGGTTTTGCGTACATAAGTTATTAATTTTATACAGATTAGAATAATAGATCGTGGTTACCGGTGTTCTTTGGTGATTGGGTATCAATAAACAACACATCTCGGGAATGGTCGACCTGAATTGACAAGATACTCTTCATTTACATTCATACATATCATCCTCTGAAGTAATACCTTATAGTGTTTCCGAAGGATAAACAGAAAACGAAAGAAATATTTTATCTACAGGTTCATGAAATGTCTCTTTCTTTGAGCAACACGAAAGATAATGGAGTTGTGCAAAGTTGAGATGTCGCAGATCGTGGAAATCAGGAAGAAATCTTTCGCCAGCTGAAACTCGCTAATGAAGCATTTCTAAATTTATGCTTCTATGAACATTCTTCTTTACTTTCACTAGTAGGACATGTCCTGAAAATTTGTTGCATTCTTCGTAAATCATTCTGTGTTATTAAGCATTTACCTTCCTTCCCGGAATCTTTTGAAACAATTCTTCACTTCATACTTTATTTTTTTCATTTTCCACGTTCTTTATTTCTTGATATCCATAATACAAGTCCCCTAAATTTTTTTTCCATTAGTGTCAATGTTTTAGTGCTGTATATGGAATGCTACATTGAATACGTAGCATTTTCTTTGCCTTTTCCTTAATTCTTTGTTAATGAGCCACACAATAACTTTTTCCGTTTATTAAACCATTCTTCCCCAATCCAATATTTTTTGTGCCATACACAATCTCAGTTACTGAGCTTCCTAAGTAATTTTTTTCTACCCTACCCCCTGGGCGGATCCACAAAAAGGCAAATCACAGCCCAGGGGGTTTTCTACTCAAACGGGCCACCCTGTCCGCCAGCCAAAAGTCTAGTCCGACAGAACAGCCAGAGCCGGTTAGATCTTTTCATTGCCTGCCTCTAACCCCTAGAGCGGAGTATCGAAGCCCAACTATGTCGTTCCTGGACTCCACCCCAGAAGCCGGAACTCGGTATTGACGCCAATGCCGCTATTGAGAGAGGCATTGTGTAGGGCATTTGCACGGGGTCTCTGTCTTTTTCGCGAAGGGATGAGAGAGTCCCAATACCACTTCACTACCGCCCCGTGCAGGCACAGACAGCACCGTAGCTCCGCAGGGGGCTGTCCTTCAACCCCTCGTCACCCAATTCTCTCTGGCTTTGTGCTGGAGTATCCGAGTCAGAAAGTCAGTTACCGCACGAAATAGTTGAATTGTACTATGTACACTATCTCTTCACTCTCCAATCTAATATTTATCCTTTCACCTTTTCTGATTATTTCCGTACTTTTATTTATCTTCATTTTATATTCTCACATATTTTTTTCAAGGTCTTCAAAAATCTTAGTCAATTTCTTCTTACAATATATACTGGCAAAACATTAAAAAAATCAATGATAATCCAGTTTCCTTTCACCTATATTCATGCTTCTCTCTCTATCAATGTATTATCTAATTTTCCCTTTAGATATAGGATAAACAGAATATTAAAAAAAAATACAAACAATTATTGTCGGTTTTGATTTCAAGTAAAATTTTTGTAAACTATTTTCCATCGTAATGTTTTTCTACATTAATACCACTGTGTATTAATTTTCTCTCGCACCCCCGAACGAAAAATACCCTGTACCGGCAGGGATGGCCCACTCGGGGTGTCCCCGTTAGAGGCATTGGCATAAAGGCCGAGTCCCGGCTCCCGGAATGGGGACCCAGGGACGCATAGCCGGGCCTGGTAAATCCTAGTCTGGGAGTTTGAGGCGGGCGCAAACTGAGATCCGACCGGCGAGCCGAGACGTGGAGGCCCGTTAGAATAGAGGACACTTACTTGGGCTATGTAATACTTAACTGCAGGATCCGGCCCGGGGAGGAGAAAAAAAAATCACTGTGTATAACCCACCGTGTTGATCTGGTGGTGAACACGTTTTCGCTAATTAGCCGATTTGGAAGTTGAGAGTCCAACGTTCAAATCCTAGTAAAGGCAGTTATTTTTATACGGATTTGAATACTAGATCGTGGATACCGGTGTTCTTTGGCGGTTGTGTTTCAATTAACCACATATCTCAGAAATGATCGACCTGAGACTGTACAAGACCCGCAGGCTAAACAGGAAAAAATAAACTAATAAACCTGTGTATAAATACAGAATTATCTCATTTCTAGTATTTCATTTACAATTTTTTTTTACAAATTTTCTTTTATATTAAAAATTATATGCAAGAAGTATTTGTCATTGTAATAGAAATGATAATACATTTAAATCTATTACAACCGAAAATAATTTTGATGACGTTTGACTGAAACGTGATTAAATACCCAACTACTGATGAAATATTGACACAATATACTGTTTGATTTATTATTCGAAATCCAATATGTAATTACGATTGTTGTCAAACTCGAATGAATTTTGTCCTTCGTGCAATTAGACGATTATGTTAATTTTATAGAATTTGGCCTATTATAAACAATTTAACGTTTATTATAACATCCTGTAACATGTAGGATGTATGCATAACGAATTAAAATAGACCTACGTGAATAGAATATGCCTATGTCATTACGAACGTGATTTCTCATTAATAATAAGTTATTTGTTAGAACGGGTGATAGGCTATTAGATGTATTTCCTACTATTATTAGGCCTACAATCTAGCGGGCTACTAGTAGCCCGCTAGATTGTAGGCCTAAGAGTTTTCTCGAGTTTTAGAGTTTTCTCGTTTTTTTTGTTGTTTTTTTGTTTTTTTTTTACACAAGTTTTTTTTAATTAGTTTTTGTTCATATATTTATTAATTAAATATAAATTTCTTTACACCATTTCATAATTTTTTTTTTGTCTTTTTTTTTTTGTCTTCAGTCATTTGACTGGTTTGATGCAGCTCTGCAAGATTCCCTATCTAGTGCTAGTCGTTTCATTTCAGTATACCCTCTACATCCTACATCCCTAACAATTTGTTTTACATATTCCAAACGTGGCCTGCCTACACAATTTTTCCCTTCTACCTGTCCTTCCAAAATTAAAGCGACTATTCCAGGATGCCTTAGTATGTGGCCTATAAGTCTGTCTCTTCTTTTAACTATATTTTTCCAAATGCTTCTTTCTTCATCTATTTGCCGCAATACCTCCTCATTTGTCACTTTATCCACCCATCTGATTTTTAACATTCTCCTATAGCACCACATTTCAAAAGCTTCTAACCTTTTCTTCTCAGATACTCCGATCGTCCAAGTTTCACTTCCATATAAAGCGACACTCCAAACATACACTTTCAAAAATCTTTTCCTGACATTTAAATTCATTTTTGATGTAAACAAATTATATTTCTTACTGAAGGCTCGTTTAGCTTGTGCTATTCGGCATTTTATATCGCTCCTGCTTCGTCCATCTTTAGTAATTCTACTTCCCAAATAACAAAATTTTTCTACCTCCATAATCTTTTCTCCTCCTATTTTCACATTCAGTGTTCCATCTTTGTTATTTCTACTACATTTCATTACTTTTGTTTTGTTCTTGTTTATTTTCATGCGATAGTTCTTGCGTAGGACTTCATCTATGCCGTTCATTGTTTCTTCTAAA
Organism: Lycorma delicatula; assembly: GCF_047948215.1. Classification (NCBI taxonomy): domain Eukaryota; kingdom Metazoa; phylum Arthropoda; class Insecta; order Hemiptera; family Fulgoridae; genus Lycorma; species Lycorma delicatula. The sequence continues at coordinate 171,746 of NC_134458.1, forward strand.
TCCTTTTTATTCTCGGCTAGAATTACTATATCATCTGCAAATCGTAGCATCTTTATCTTTTCACCTTGTACTGTTACTCCGAATCTAAATTGTTCTTTAACATCATTAACTGCTAGTTCCATGTAAAGATTAAAAAGTAACGGAGATAGAGAACATCCTTGTCGGACTCCCTTTCTTATTATGGCTTCTTTCTTATGTTCTTCAATTGCTACTGTTGCTGTTTGGTTCCTGTACATGTTAGCAATTGTTCTTCTATCTCTGTATTTGAACCCTAATTTTTTTAAAATGCTGAACATTTTATTCCAGTCTACGTTATCGAATGCCTTTTCTAGGTCTATAAACGCCAAGTATGTTGGTTTGTTTTTCTTTAATCTTCCTTCTACTATTAATCTGAGGCCTAAAATTGCTTCCCTTGTCCCTATACTTTTCCTGAAACCAAATTGGTCTTCTCCTAACACTTCCTCCACTCTCCTCTCAATTCTTCTGTATAGAATTCTAGTTAAGATTTTTGATGCACGACTAGTTAACTAATTGTTCTGTATTCTTCACATTTATCTGCCCCTAATTTCTTTGGTATCATTACTATAACACTTTTTTTGAAGTCTGACGGAAATTCCCCTTTTTCATAAATATTACACACCAGTTTGTATAATCTATCAATCGCCTCCTCCCCTGCACTGCGCAGTAATTCTACAGGTATTCCGTCTATTCCAGGAGCCTTTCTGCCATTTAAATCTTTTAATACTCTCTTAAATTCAGATCTCAGTATTTTTTCTCCTATTTCATCCTCCTCAACTTCCTCTATAACACCATTTTCTAATTCATTTCCTCCGTATAACTCTTCAATATATTCCACCCATCTATCGACTTTACCTTTCGTATTATATATTGGTGTACCATCTTTGTTTAACACATTATTAGATTTTAATTTATGTACTCCAAAATTTTCCTTAACTTTCCTGTATGCTCCGTCTATTTTACCAATGTTCATTTCTCTTTCCACTTCTGAACACTTTTCTTTAATCCACTCTTCTTTCGCCAGTTTGCACTTCCTGTTTATAGCATTTCTTAATTGCCGATAGTTCCTTTTACTTTCTTCATCATTAGCATTCTTATATTTTCTACGTTCATCCATCAGCTGCAATATATCGTCTGAAACCCAAGGTTTTCTACCAGTTCTCTTTATTCCGCCTAAGTTTGCTTCTGCTGATTTAAGAATTTCCTTTTTAACATTCTCCCATTCTTCTTCTACATTTTCTATCTTACCTTTTTTACTCAGACCTCTTGCGATGTCCTCCTCAAAAATCTTCTTTACCTCCTCTTCCTCAAGCTTCTCTAAATTCCACCGATTCATCTGACACCTTTTCTTCAGGGTTTAAACCCCAATCTACATTTCATTATCACCAAATTATGGTCGCTATCAATGTCTGCTCCAGGGTAAGTTTTGCAGTCCACGAGTTGATTTCTAAATCTTTGCTTAACCATGATATAACATTTCATAAACAAACTTTTATTTATTAATTCTATACTTTAATATAACGTTAAAAAAAAACAAAAAAACATTATGTTATAACATTTTACAAAACCTTTTCAAATTATTTATTTTTAAAAGAAAATATAATGAAAATGTTGAAAAAAGAAGAGTTATTTACAAGAATTATATTAGCTAAAATAAACGTAAAAAGACGGAAGGTTAGCTGTAATATGAAAAAGGCAAAGGATGGAGGATGTACTCCATCCGATTTGCTTTTCAATTGATATATTATATATAGAAAAATCAGTAAAAAGATTGAAGGAAAAAGTTTCAAAGCAAATAACTACCCAAACAAAAAAAAAAAAAACTAAATTGATGACATCAGTTTTTTTTTTATTTTAGCAGTAACAAGAAATTTACTTTTAAAATGTATAATAATACTGAAAACAAAGACAAGAATAATAATAATAATATATAAATGTAAGGGATGTTGTGAGAAACGGGCGGGGAGGGGAGGTAAATTACATTCTTTACTAACCGACAGTTCTACAGTCTGTATAACTGGACTTTTACCAAAATTTTAACTTGGAAATTGACGATTAAATAGGGGGAGTCAATAATTCACGTTTAATAATATGGTTTCATTAAATGAAATGTTACAAAATTAAAGTTTAATGTGTTTTTTCATTGAACAAGTAATCGATAATTCAATGTATTATTGACCCTTTCATTCAATTTAAAACGCTTTATTTCTTTTGTAATTAAAAATCTCTAGAGCTTTGCTGGAAGAAGGAAAATATAAAAATCACTCAAAACAAAGGGGGTGAAGATTTTTTCCCATTTCTCGATGTTTCATGTCTAAGGGTTCCCCCCCCAAAAAAAAAAAAAAAAAAATAATGGGTGGGTAATGTTTGTGCTTGCGTTGGCGTGTTTGAAGCATAATAATTTTTAACTGGATAATCTGATTTTTATGAAATGTTATACAGTCTCGTGGCTTGGGATGTATTGTTGGTAAAGATCTTTTTGGGTCAATGTCTTCAAGGAGTGGGATTTTATTTTTGGAATCGGTTTTTAAAAAATATTTTCAAATTTTGAAAACCACCGTTTGGTATTGGCTAACCAATTGGCAATAGGTATTGCCTATCAAATATTTAACCACTGTTAGGTATTGCTTGCTAGAAGATAAGATGAATAATTTGTAGCGTGTGTGAAAATGCCATGCCTGACCGGGATTCGAACCGGAGACCTCCGGATGAAGGTCTCGGGTTAAATAAGTGTAAATAAGCTCAGCACACGAATGCATGCTTATCTTACTATTTAAAAAAAAAAAATTACCACAAAATTCCTCTCCTTCCCTAAAAATCGAAAAAGATCATTTTCTTTTTAGAAAGATTGCTTTCTCGATGCATATTTTTAGGTAGATTTCATAGAAATCTAACTATTGTAATGGGTACCATAATTCGACTTCCGCAAAATTTCGACATATCTTCGCGTTTTACATTTCTCAGACCTCAAAAACACTGTCAGTTCAAAAGTTTATATATATATATATATATATATATATATATTCACTTTCTTGTGGACACGATAACTGCGGTAATTTTGCGGCAGTCACTTTCAAATCGATACATAAAATATAACGACTCAAAATCTCGGTCGAGTTCGTTAATATGCAAAATCGGACCGTGGGTGTGGAAGGCCCCAAGGATCTTTTTCGAAAAAAATAAAAATCGCTATAACTTTCTTATTAAGTAAAATATCGAATTCGTTTAAAGTTCCTACTATTCTTTGGATAAGGGCCTAAAACCTGTCTAAGTAAAGTTTTTGATGTAACCAACCATTGGGTCAGGGGATGGGAAAAATGGGGTTTCGAATACAAAAGAAATCATATCTCTCTTAATACGACAGTATCGAATCCGTTTAAAGTGGTCCTTAGTCCTGTAAACATTGCCTAAAACTTTTGTCTGAAACAATTTTTGATGTGACCAACCATTACGGCAAGGGATGACCAAAATATTGCTGGAATTGTAAGAAGATGAGGCTTGTCGTATCAAAACATGTGAAACGATTTTCACATGTAACCATTGTCGTATTGAGTAAATTTGAAGTTTTTCTTGACTTTAAGATGGAAATCTTTTTTATCTCCTACTTAGCACCGGTGAAATCTACCTCCGCCTGCCGGCGTACCGAAGGGAATTTTTTATGTATATTTTTTAACTGATTTTTTTTATGTCATCGTAGGCATAGTATTAGTGGATGTGATCAAAAAATATATATTTTGGAGACAATATTAGCGATGGAGTAGCCGATCCAAGTTTAAGAATTCAGATTTTTTCAATATTTTTTGGGTTTATTTAAACTTTTAATCGTTTTAAATGTTTAAATAATAATTATCATATTCACTTCCGCTCCAAAAAACAAATCTTCAGTAGCTTTTTCTAGTGCGTTTTTTGTGGGAGTTTTTTTGTAGTTTTTATCATTTATCGTAGTAAACATAGAAAATCAAACAATTTTCTTAGAAGATGATTTTGGATGTGGGAAGCAAATAATAGCAATTTAAAAAAAAATTGAAGTTATTTTTGGTTTATTTAAATATATAATGTTAATTTTACAATAAAATTTCATCGTAGACTACCCTCATTCCAAAAAACAATCATGGGTAAATTTTTTCTTTTATAATTATTTTTCCTAGTATATACGAATAAAAAGCCAATACTAGGAAAGCATTACAACATTTATTCTCAGTTTTATTAAACAGACTGACGTATAACCTTTCGGTGAATTATAAAATTCATGTTTGAATATGAAACTTTACTTAAATTCTTTATGAATGCTCAATATGACCCCATAAGATGTATGTCATGCATATTTTACGACAGTTAAACTCATTTCTAATTCAAGTAATCATGATTAGTGTTACTCAACCATTGCTATTTTCACAATTACTGGAGGAGTACGAACATAAACCGAGTCAAAACACAAACCACTGTAAGAAAAAATCACAGACAGTGAGATCAGGAAACCTTGGTAACCAGTGAAGAAATGGGACATCGCCAGGCTCCTTACAACCGATCCATCGTCGCGGAAGTTCATTGTTAAGAAAACCTCGAACTTACAGATGACATTGGGGTAGTTCTCCGTTCTGTTGGAAAATGAATCCATCAAAATTTTCTTCTAAGTTCGGGAAAAGCCAGTTTTACAAAATTTGATAGAGGTATGAGATTCTCGTAATATTGTTTTTCTATCAAAAATTTGACTGTAGATTTTTTTTCAGGAATTGCCCAGAAGGCATTGACTTTTAAGAGAGTCTCTCTCATACTAGATTTTTATATGGGGTGGCTTTGATACCATCTCCTTACATTGTAAAGGTTCACTTTTCCACTTACAAGAAATTATAGCTTGTCACTGAATAATAAGCGTGTAAGAAAATTGTTAACATCTTCCTACTTGTTGAGAATGAATTCACAAAACTTGACACGTTGTTGTTTAACACCACTGGGTTATATCAATCGGGGCTTGTACCAATTTATCCTGTACGGTTTGATAAACAAATGTCGCTGCAAAACATACTAAACAGTCATATTAGGACCATCTAGCTCTCAACTGGCCGAATGGATGAACGAATGCTGTTGGATGAGCTCAATGTCTTCCACCGACACACGGGGATGATCTGCGGGTTTCCTTTACAGAAAATCCTGTTTCGTGAAACTATTGGTGCCAACATCAAATTCTCTGAGGAATAGCAGGAGTAGTGCCGTGGTATTGTCGACGAGAATCACGCTAAACAGTCATCACGTCCCCATAATTGTTGAAGAGGGGAACGTAAAATGCTTTTTGTTATATAGTCGTCATCTTGATACAGATTAAAGGGAGTGTGTTACAAGGAAGGCACCTGCCAGCAATCAAATGAAACTCTAAAATTCTCTTTCTAATATGCTATACTGTTCGTTTCTTACCGGTGAACGATTGCAAAGTTAAAGCCTTTTGAAATCGGGTGAATCTTTTTCATATACTCGGTACATTATTAAAACCACTTATAATATGTTTTAGGAAAAATAATAAATTGTACAATAAAATCTCAAAGTCTTTTCATTTGATTTGAAAAGAAATTGTTTTAAATATTAGTTTGGAATGTATAATTAATATCCGGAAAAACGGAACAGGAAAATGGAAAAAATATGTTTTTTTTTTAATTTATAAGAAAGTATTAATATTAGTCAAATTGATACCCGTAGTAATGAAAAAGTCTGGAGATAAATTGTAGAACAGAGAACATTTGGGGTAATATCTTATTTAAGGAAGAAGTAGAATAGTAAATCATTAAAGAACCCAATTTAATGATTGATAATTGTGTATAGAATATAAAAATAGCAGTGAAAACAATGATTAAGGAATAACTAATTATTACATAAAACAATTGAGTTAATAGATGTCGGATAAACTGTGAACTTTACTTTATCCTTTTTGTTATTTCTTTTATTGGATCGTTAACATTTCAGTTGTCCTTTCACCTTCTTATGTTAATACCATCTTCTGAGTTTAGTATAAACTACAGATCAATGAATATTGTCTTTTTCATTTTTATTGTACCCTCTTCTTCTTAGTATCAGTTTTAATGCTCTTCGGCATATTTATATTCTCCCTTCTCCCCATGACCAATCATCCAGTTCTTTAAAATTTTATTCGATATAATTTTTGTTTATTTAAATCCTCAGACCATCGACCTTATATTATATTTCCTTATTTTATCTCTCTCAAAAACCATTTTTAGTATATAAAATCTTGTTTTATAAATTATCCATAAACCGTTTTCCCATCACAATGATCCGCAGTTGATTAGCGCTCCGCGAAAATATGTTGGTATCTGATTGCCTCCCTTCATAGTCTTATGCCACCCTCTTGTGAAAAAATTACAGTATATTAAAGAGATTTAACAGATTCTGACCAAAAAAAACCCGTTACGATTGGATATTTGTTATGCCTGTAACAACAAAAAAATTGAAACGGTACAAAAATTACGATAATTTAATTGCAGAATTTTTTTTTGCGCATTTCTATCGCGTTTTTATTAGCGAAATTTTTTTTTGCGTTTTGTTTATGAAACATAGTTTGCTGATTTTAAAAATAATACTTTCAAGCAAATCGGTTGAAAATTGGGCAAAATATGATGAAAAACACGTGTCAATAATCACAGATTAGTAACATATGTTAGTATAAATGAACGATTCAGAAAACTACGTTTTATAAAAATTCCCCACCACTCAAAAGGCTATTCAGATTGACAAAAAAACATTTTTACTGTATACTGTTATTCATTACAAATCGTTATGTGTTTCATATTTACCTATATCTTTAGCCAGAAAAGATATTTTAGACCTCAAGTAAAAGTGACGTATTTATGACCACAAATTCCTTTTTTTGTGTATTCCGTATAACATAATTTATTATGTGTTTCAATACATCGATATGATTCTAATATAATAAGCTATTTTTGTAATTAATAAATAAATCCGTAACCCTCATAGCAATTATAATACAGAAGTCACACATACACACACACACAAGCACATTTCTGAGAAAAAAATGGTCATATTCTTTCTAGTATAAATAAAACATTTTACATCGTATAAACCTCGTTCAAATTGTGTAATAAAACTGATTCCTTTGTAAATACAAAACATAATAATCGACTTAGATGCCATATAAAATGATTTTGTAACAGCGTTTTAAAACTGACGCTGTACATAGCCAGTTTAATGGCTACATAATCTGAAAAGGTAAGAATATATGGATACCATTAGAAACCACAAAATTCGATCGTACAACGTGAATGTAAATTTTACTTTTAATTTCTTTTAGACATCATTTTTTCTTTTAACGTCCTTGAAATGTTTTGAGATTTAGAATATAGTGATTTTTTCATATATTTCACATTTCTGATTAAATTGAAGCGTTCCTTCCTGTTAGTGCCAATCTGTTGACTTTTTAAACTGTTTATTGTGGAATAAGTATTTAGTAAATATCAATAGAAACACTTTCGTTTGACTGGAAATATTCAGAACAAATTATTTAGTTTTGACTCACGTATTTAATTAGTACCGAGTTTTTCCATCAGCGATATCACCAGTGTTGTTAAAAATGGATACATTTATTGTGCGGAAAGTGCTCGTTATGTGTTTTGGTTTCACGATTTTCAGTCAACAACTGAAGTTCAACGTAATTTCGTAGAGACTTTGTGTTAATGGTTTTTGTGTTCTAAGCAAACAAAGACTATAGAGAAGCAACCGTAAATGGTATCATTTATCTAGGCTTGCTTCATAATTTTCTAATTCCTCAGTTAGACGATGATGAACAAGATGGATGCCGTTACTATCAACAAGACAGAACACCACCTCACTACGGCCTAGAAATCCGAGTTTTTCTTGATATTCGATTCCCAGGTCGTGAAGATCCAATTGCATGAGTATCTTTCGCTCTACAGTTTCGACCTCGCTAGACTTATTTTTATGCGGTTTCATTACAGATCGGGTAAATGTACCGGCTTTAACTGTTGATCTTGTTCAGATAAGACTTCGAATTAACGCTGCAGTTGGAGAGCTAACGACCAACTTGTTGGATACAGTCTGGAATGAAATCGAATTCAGCTACGTCGCATTATGAAAGGAAGCCATATCGAACAAAAGTGAATGTTGGCCGATAAACTTGTTGTGTTTTCTATGAAATGAGACCTCAACCACTTCTTTAAGTTATTTTAATAAATTTTTATATGCTTTTAAAATGTTAAAATCCTATTTGAATCACACGGCTATTTTCAACTAGTAATTAATTTTACGGGTTAAATAAAGTTTAACGATATTAGGTTTTTTTTCATTAAAATAAATTTATCACAAAAATGTTTTATGATTTTTTTAATGCATTTTTATAACACGTAGCTTTTTAATTTTAATTATTTTTCCTTATATATATATATATATATATATATATATATATATATATATAAGGGTTAATAAGTGCGTATGTGTTTCTCTGCGCACTACCGACTAAACCTCCACCCATGGCTATCCACCCTCCCTGGTACAAGATAAAGAAGCATTACTTCAGGAAGGGGGAGATCGCCCGAATACACAGTCACAAAATTGCAAAGTTACAGTCCCAAACGGGGAGATCACCGCACAAAATTGCTATGATACAATATAATACACTACATCAGTGGATTCCCATACTGTGCGCTGCGGCGACCGTGGAGCCGCGGTCTCTTCACAGGGGCGCCGCGAAATATTGTAAACGTTTCATAATTAATTGAACTAGAATATTTATAATTATTAATCTAATGTTAATAAAGTAAAAAAAATGAAGGTACGCGTGTTTTATTTATTGTTATACCTTTCTTACGCATAGTCATACTTTTAGTTAGGATAGGGCGCCATGGAATAATTTTAATTTTGAAAGGGCGCTGCGAGTCGGAAAAGTATGGGAATCACTACACTACATCATAAAATACATCTACGTTTATAGAATAAGATACATACTTACAACAGAAGCAGCGAAAACCTGCAGAAACAATATACACTACATACAAACAAACATCAATAATTATCAGAAAATCAACAATGTAATACGGTAGGGCTACATCATAAAATTCACCTAGACCATACGAGAAAATATGTACTTACAGCAGGAACAGCGGTGACCTGCTGCATCAGTACACTCATGATCAAATAGTGAATAATAAGGAAGCCTCGTGCACAATCTACATCTAACAAGTTAACATAATCATACAATCAGATGCAGCAGCAAAACTTACTACAAATCAATACAATGCTTACAACTACAGAGAAATTTTTCTAAGTAGATCTACTCTACACAAAGTGTATCACGAAGTTCTTCCGGGAATTTCATAACCTATTCTTCTCGTGAAAATAATGGAAGAAGTTAATATAAACATATGACCTAAAATACATCCTTTGAGAGTTACGGCTAATGAATAAAGTTCGCTTGCATTTCAGCTACCCCGGTGAAATGAAGTCGTACTGAAGTTTTTAGGACGTTAATTAAGCATCAAAATTAGTGATTACTTATAGTTTCTGATTACAAAAATCTAATAAAATAGGTCTCAAAATCATGTGTACAGTAGTTTTTGAGAAATTGAGGGTGAAATCCAATAAATTGGGGGTAAAAACCTCTGTTTTTTTCATATTTGACGAATGGTATCTATGTTAAATCGGTAATAAACACACAAAACTTGTACAGTATTACTTCAATGACAAACCGATCACATTAAAATCAATATTCACAGAAAAATTTCGCTAACATCACAGTTCACAGTACGGTATATTTAATGTACCTTACAGAATGATTTAAACACTAATACAGTATTGCAAATAGTTGATCAGCAACTGTTATATTTTATTGCCAACTTTGGAAAGAAAAAACTATTATATAAGTAACATTTACTTATTCATTCATTTTTGTTTTAAAGTTGTTTTGTAACTTCCAACTTTTTTATATTTTTTAACATTAAATTTAGTTATTACAAATTTTTCACGTCACCAAAAAAGAATTTTGTTTTTATTTACATCAAATAAGTACTTTTCTGTCAAATTTATTTATTTACACTTTATAAATAAAGTTCGAATTTTCCTAACTTTTATTTTCTTTTATTCAATTAATCTTAACCATTTTGTTCTGAATTAAATTACGTATATGCTTTTTAAAATTGTTACCCATTTAACAATGTAATTGTACGTCAAACAAAAAAGATGGTTTCTTATTCCAGTTCATTGATTTTTACCCTAGATTTCACAAAAAAAACTAAAGATACGATTTTGGGACCTATTTTGTTAAATTTTTCAGGTCAAAAACAATAAGAAATTTCTAATTCTTTCCCTTAAAAAACTAAAATTTTCAGTACGATCTTACTGCACCGTTTTGCTCGGTTTTCAGCTACCAGGGGTAGCTGAAAACCGAGCAAAATCTTTCTCTAGCCGTAACTTGCAAAGTAACATTTTAGTACATATGTTTATATAAGCTTCTTCCATTATTTTCACGAGGAGCATAAATTATGAGAGTCCCTGGAGAACTTCGTGGTACACTCTGTATATACATTTTAGTGAAAGTTTATCTGAAAGGTTTATGAACCGGCTTGATAGTTCCAAATAACACGCAATTGTATTTATGAGCATTTGTTTTCTTTAATAATTCCGAGTTTGGACGATGGTAACATTTAATTATTTAACATTATTCAGATGATGGTTGAAATCCAAGCTCAGACAATTACGAGTGGTGTGTTTACATGGCGTTATGATAACGTTATATATATGAACAACCATTACTAAATAAAGCTATAGGAAAATCCCAAATTAAAACTGTTTTAGAGTGATATAAAATTTAAATGTCTAAACTTAATTTTTCTATTTTCTGTCTAAACTTCAATAACTAATCTTTATTTTAACTGTCGATATTTTTTTTCTACAAGGTTGTAGAACAAATACTGTATCGGAAAGTATTAGCCAAAATTGACTGATTCAGGATATCAAAATTAACAAAAAGGTACATGTAGATAAATGTTACATCTCGTTTAACTTTCTCTCTGATTCCATTTTTCGTTTATATTTTCAATAAAAATTTAGATTTTTAAAAGAGATTAACATATTTTAATGAAGTTTGGTGTATATGTGCCAAACAATATCTACAAAAAAAAAAATAAGACAATTTTATACTTCATCTTAAACGGTGGGTGACCATTTAAATGTAAAAAAAATATTTTGTAGTTTTTTATACGTGCATTTCCAATCAAAAATTATTCCTGCCATTCGATCGACGTGCTCACAGAATATTAACACCACGAGAAATTCTGAACATTCATTTTACTGTTAAAAGTTAAAAAACAATCGACTAACAGCAGCTATTAAAATTAATTATTGAAATCCTACGAGTTTTATTTAGTATCTCACGAATACAAATCGAACTTAGTGTTCAGTGTAGTCACCACGATTTTAAAAGGAAACTGAAAGCCGGTGGAATGACAGAAATCGGATATTAAACGTCATATTGTTCATCAATATGACCTAATTACTAATACCCTATTAATTGCTAATAATATAGCTCGTAACGCAAACCAATAATATTCAGTGACAAAAATCGTCTTAAACGCATTTATTTATTATGAGTAATGAATAGAATGGGGCGAAGGACTGCGTTCGCCTGACTATTTGTGGTGTAAGTCCGCCCAGGCGAAAAAAATGCAAAAGGCAAAGGAAATGAGGCAAAAGGAGAATGGAAAAAAAGAAGCGAAAGAAAAGGAGGAGAAATGTACACAGAGTCCTGTTGTAGATTCAAACGTAGAATTAATGGAAGAGCTATTCGGTTCTTTTTTTTTCCTGTTTAGCCTCCGGTAACTACCGTTTAGATAATACTTCAGAGGATGAATGAGGATGATATGTATGAGTGTAAATGAAGTGTAGTCTTTGTACATTCTCAGTTCGACCGTTCCTAAGATGAGTGGTTAATTGAAACCCAACCACCAAAGAACACCGGTATCCACGATCTAGTATTCAAGTCCGTGTAAAAATAGCTGGCTTTACTAGGACTTGAGCTATTCGGTTGTACAACGAGCCAGTCAAACAGGTCATACCACCGATGAAACCAAGAAAGGTTGACGGCAATGAAACATCTGGAAGCGCGATTGTCTTCATCCGATGGGATCTCAGAAGGTATGGTGATAGAGGTAATTAGGATTAACAATAATTTCTGTAATGAGGTTGAGGAGCTCGTCGGTGACTCAAAGAACGGTGGAGGATGTGATGTATATAAAGACACGAATGAGGAAGCTACGATTTTTACACTGTCTTGATAGACTACAGGGATACTTAGAGAGTTTCAAGGATGGTCTGGGATAACTTTTAAAGGAAAGGACGTATGTTAATATTGTACAGAGGGTCACTTTGCAAAAGATTCTTCACTCAAGAAAGCTGAGTGTATTTCGGATGTGTGAGTAGTGCCCGAGTAGGGAAGCCGTTGTTCATGATTATTCGTTGGTAAATGTTCATTTACCGACGTACGCGGTAATTTTCTCATAAAATTCTCGGTAAAAGTACGCGGTAATTTTCCCGCGTACAGACGTACGCGGGAGTTATTGCTCAGTCGTATTGAGTTATAAATCGAATTAAGGCGTTAGTTGTAGATTTCTGTTATGTAGATTTATGGGTTATGTTTATTAACCCAACTGGGTTGGTCAAGTGGTGAACGCGTCTTCCCAAGTCGGCTGATTTGGAAGTTGAGAGTTCCAGCGTTCAAGTCCTGCTAAAGGCAGTTACTTTAATACAGATTTGAATACTTGATTGTGGATACCGGTGTTCTTTGGTGATTGGGTTTCAATTAACCACACATCTCAGGAATGTTCGAATTGAGACTGTACAAGACTACACTTCATTTACACTCATACATATCATCCTCATTCATCCTCTGAAGTAATACCTGAACGGTAATTCATGGAGACTAAACAGGAAAAAATTAAAAGGTTATGTTTTATTGTAATGATTTCTTTTTAGTGTTCAGTATGGCTTTGATGTGTTATTAGTTTTGTTGTTGTTAGATATATGTTTTGATGTTTTTTTGTTCGTGTCGGTGCTTTATATTATTGTTATTTGGTTTTAGTTTATATTTTGTTGTTTTTATTCTAAGTTCACAGGATTATTGTTAGGATTTGGTTAATTATTATTTTAATTGTTGTTTGTAGGTAGATATTCTGATTTGGAGGAGATTCACGTCCTCCAAATCAGAAGTAAGATTTGGTCTTACTTCGTGTTTTATGTTTTAGTTAGTGTTTTTGTGGTTGGTGATTGTTTTGGTTAGCGGGTTTAGCATATTGTTATAAAGTATTTTTGTAGATTTATTTAGTATTTGTCTTGTTTACATTTTTAACGTTTTTTGCTTTAGGTTTTAGTGTAGTGTTCAGTCTTTTTTTTTGTTTTGTTTATGATTTAAACGCCTCTAAGGTGGAACCATTCCTGCAATTAAGCATCACTCGGTCACGTCAGGGTGTCGTGGCAGCAACCTGCCATCCATACCTAGTCCCCTGTACAGGCATACCACCGGTGCTTCCCTAGCGTCATCAGGATATGCCGACTTCTGGATAGCTAGTCCATCCCTCAGCTGGAGAGGAGCTGTTCCTTCGAGAACAAAAAAAAAAAAAATGTTCATGATGAATAATGTAGCGGCCGGATGTGCTGATGACTGATGATTTGAGTGGAAAAATTGACGAAACATTTTTCTAGAAAAGGCACTTCACTGTATCACTGTCGTTTTTAATGTTTACTAATGCTTCACAATCTTTGACTAATGAAATTTTGAATGAAAACTCGTGGTGTAAAAGAATCCTGTGCCGGATAGGTGCCGATTTGTTAACTGAAACAAAAAAAGAAAAACGTTTTGCTGCAGCTCATGAACCTTTGCAGAGATGAGAAAATGAAGGTAATGAATTGTTTATTAACATTTTTAGCGTAGATAAAACCTAGATTTCTTATTCAAACGTCGAGACAAAGTAGCATTCGATGAAATGACGATATTCATCATCTACACCAAAGAAATTCAAACAACATGTTCAGGAAAGAAGATTTTTGGCTGCTGTTTTTTTTTTTTTTTGATCTAATAGGGTGTCTTGATGTCAAATTTAGTGATCACGGAACTATTGTGTTTGCCGATACGTATTGCGAAACGTTGAAAAATTTTAAATGAGCTATAAGAAATAAATGTTATGGGGGGATGTTATCCTGCTGAACCTTTTTCCTATGATGATGCTCGGCCACAAGTGGCAAATCAAACAGTGAGGTGATTGGAAAGGTTTAGTGGGAGAATTATTAATCAATCATTCATCTTCTAGCCCTGTCTTACCTCCCAGTTACTTTTATCGTATTATTCACCTTAAAAATTTGCAAAGGTTTGAGAATGAAGACGAATTTAAAAATTTCGTTACTTCGTTGTTTAAGTCACTGAGCGCGGGATTTCTTGAAGAGAGAATGAAGAAACTAGTAAAACCCTATCATAAATATTTTGAAGTTGAAGGTAGTTATGTAGAAAAGTAGTTAATAATCGATGGGTAAATAATAATTAGTTCATATTTTTCAGTTTTATTTTATTTTTTCAAAAAGGACTTACTTTAAAAACACTACTTCGACAATTTTATATAAAAAGCATGAAATCGCAGTAGAAAATTTGTCAACAGGAATTTTATTGTTAGTATTTTTTAATTAGTTCATGATGATCGGTCAACATGTCCTCGAACACCCGTATATATATCATATTTCTAATATTTAATGATTAATTTTCATTAGGGTAATATAAAATAACCAATTATTTTTAGGTAAAATTGTTCAAGGTTTGCTATAAAGGTTTTATAATAACAATAAACGATCAATTAAGTTGACAAAATGAGTAAAGTCTTCATCCTGTTATGTTTAATTGAAATTTTTAATTATATATAGTCAATCAACTGATGAAAATTTTTATAAAAATAACAATATACATTTTAATAATAAATAAAAAAATTTTATAAATTTTGTCAAAGCTACAGATTAGAGGGAAAACGGATAATAAAGAGTAATTTTTTTATTAAATTTGAGAATCCCTTTGTTAATTTATATTTATATTAAAACTGCAAAAATTTACTAAACATCAATAATCTGTATTAAGTGATCCGGTCCTTAAGTGATTCTTTTCTAGCTGGTGGAGCAGAATTTTTTATGTCGTAGACGATTATATAAGTTAAACTTTCAAAAATTATTGTTAGTATTGAGCTGTTGTTATTATTGATTTCCAAACGATTATAGCGGGATGATACCGGAGGGTGGTTTTTGGATGGGTCTTATGTTACAAGGTTTTTCGGAAAGTAAATTAACCTTTTATCAGTATCATCTTCTTTCTCCTATTTTTGATCAACTCCTCTCTGGAGGTGGAAATGGTAATAAAGATTCGGGAACCTCTTTAAATTACTGGATATGTAGTTTTTGTATGGTAAGATGCCATCAAAATAAAAATTCCTAGATCATTCGATAAGCAGATCCTACCCTTGGACTAGGATCTCCTTATCCCAGATCTGCTTCCCCAGGGTAGGATCTGCTTGCCGAATGATCTAGGAAATTTTTTTTCCTGTGGTTTTGCAAAAAGCCTATCTAGAGCTTTTGTTTTGCTTCAAAGCCGAACCATCTAATTCTTTCTTATTTAATATAATAAAACATTGAAATAAAAATAGAGGAAAGAGTATTCCTTAATTGAGCTATTAAAGAACAATAAATTATTAAATTCATCTCAAAGACTGTAAATTACTAGATGTAAAGGTTTTTTTTTTTTGTAGATTTATTCACCAAATAAGCTTTAAACTGATATATGGCTAATATGTTAAGCGTTCGGGGAACGCCGCCTTATATACCGCACAGCCAACCTCCCCCCGCTGCAAAGCCGCGAACTGGTCACTTGTTCGGATCTGGATTCCGTTCCGGAACCAGATCCAGCCTCACACCGAACGCCGAACAGCAGGTCTGAATGTATCGGAGGTTCCGGAGCAAACGGGCAACTTGAGATTTTGCCGAGGAGACTGACGGGTTAACAGTCGGGCGTAGAAACATTCGGAGCCGCGCACGCCACGCCGCCAGAAGTTTTTAAACGTTTAAGTTGTTTTTATATATTCGTAATTTATTAAGTTATGCGTTTTTAAATAAACCGTCAGCTCCATAACTGTAGATACGATTATTGAAATTCAATGGAAATAATAATGAAGACAGTGTGGCTGTGTGGTGTGAGGCTGGATCTGGTTCCGGAACGGAATCCAGATCCAGCCTCACTGATATATGATAACGAAAATTTCTTGCCTAGCCGAGATTCAAAATCGGGACCTTCATTGATTAAATGCTTAGTTACTATGCCTCTATTACAAAGAGCGGTAAGTGAACATTAAAGATTTAAACATAATTAACGGTATTACTTAATTCACCGTAACGGTAATGGAAATTAATTATAAAAAATAAATAAAGATCTAATAATAAATATTTTAGACCTAATGAAGGAAAAAATTTTAATATTTTTAGAAATGATGAAGTGTATGACACCAGAGATTATATAAGTATGATTTCTCATGGCTGAGATTATACGAGCAAAGGAAGCAGATTACAAGAAGTGGGAGGAGTTACTTTAAGAAAAAAACATAACGACTGAGACACGACTGCTTTGGTAAGCCCCAGGAACGGAATAGCCGGGCCCGGTGGCCTTAGCGGTTAGAGGCAGAGGCAAGATGAAAATAAGGAAAAGTTCCGGAACCGGTCAGTCGACCTGCCATGCCGAACGTACTGCCGGTAGCCGGGGAGTCTCATTAGAGTAGAAAGGAGTTGAGCCGGTCCAGAATAACAAACAAACACACAAAAAATGTATGATTTCTCGGTAAATTAAATTATAATTAAGGAAATTTTAGTATTTTCCAATCCATGAGAAATTTCTCGAACAACCCTTTCCCTTACATATATAACATCATCTCCTGGTTGAGGTGTACGTCAAATAAGTAAAGTTAAGTTAACTTAAATAAATGTACGTAATATAGATATCTATCTTATGAACACGTATTTCTTCATTTCATTAAGACATGTCTGAACTTTTGTCTAGTTGACAATAATTATTGTGATAAAAAATCAAGAAATTTTACAGGGCGCACGTCTCTGCAATGGTTGTCACCAGTAACATCATATGTAGGTTCGCTAGCCAACTTCATTTTCAGATTTCACTTGAATTAATCAACCTTTACCATTTTCCGATTTCCTACCGCAATCAAACACCTTGTTTTATTAAACGATCTATAATTTTTTTCTAATTTTGGCAAACGATTTTTTTTATAATTTTATAAAGAGAACAACAAAATATGACAAAGATATTATAATAATATAACGAAAATAGATTAAAAAAAAAAAATTAGCTTTTATAGTGTGATAATAAAAATACTCTAAGTATTAATCTACATGAGCGGATATTGCATATGTTAAAAGAGTATGAGTTAATTACAGTAAAATTCTATTTCCCGTAATTTTAAATAGTATTCATAATAAATGACATTGTTAATGCAGCCTAAATTAAAACAAAGCAAACATTTAGTATACAATGACTAGACTAAATATGTACGCATAATGGCAAGTAAATAAATTAACTGGGAAATCATTATTTCCCAATTGTCCGTATTGTTTGTGCTGTGCAACACTCATGGATTTAAACTAACTTTCAGTTTTATTAACAATTAGCATATATAATCTAACCGTTACTACAGCTGTTAATTTAATTTATTATTTTCATATTGACATGTGTTAATTATAACTTATTGGATATTAATTCTAAATCATTAAGTTGTTTATAATTTATGGGTCTGGGTATAAAAAATTGATGATTGCAGAATAATTCCCGTTTGAGAATTCTACTCTCGTTCTATCTAGTCCTTGATAAGAACTTATAAAAAGAATTTTATTTAACCTGAAATTTTTGTAATTTTTTTATATAGTATAAATTTAAATACAAGTTTTCTTTGTTTATATTCATTTTACTATGAATATTAATAAAATGACCGCTTAACTTTTAAGAAAAAAAAGGTACAAAATTATTAATTTACTCATTATAGTACCGCAAGATGAAGTTAAAAAGAAGATAACAGTGGAAATAAGAGGAAATGAATTGAAGAAAAACCTAATCTAATTTTTATGCTAATTCATATATTTTATATCGCTTTTATTAGATACTAGTAGACCCGGCAATGCTTCGTTATTGCTAGATTTGAGTATAATTTAATTTATATATATATATATATATATATATATATATATATATATATATATATAAATTAAATTAACACAATTGAAAGTTTGATAAAACATTAACAAAATGAACATTACGGAAATTCACAAATTTTAACCTTTCCCTTTTTCCCTTTCTCCTTTTCCCTCTTTCCCTCTTTCCCATTTTCTCTTTTCCTCCACTTTTAATGTTCTTTCCCCCATTTATTTTTCCCTATTTCTCTCTTCCCTTCCTATTTCCCCGTCTTCCTTTTTATTTTTCTCTTTTCCCCTTTCCATTTCCTTTTCCTGTTTTCCCTTTTTTCCATTTTCCTCTTCTTCCCTTTCTCTTTTTCCCCGCTCGTAAATGGGTCCAGTAGTTTTTTAGTTTATACCGGACACAATAAAGGAAACCTTGAAATGAATTGTAAAATATTAATATAGCGTGTGTTGCTTTTACGTCCAACAGATTGCGCTGTTTTTCAAAAACAGCATATTTTTACCGGTCATAGGTGTGATATCTTAAGTATACCTACTTAAGATAAGCACGCGTGTTTTTATATACCTACTACTTAGTAGGTATATAAAAACAAGCGCGTATTCGAATTAAACGCTGTGTCAAAATGTCAAAACAATCGGTGAAGAACTTTCGGAGATTTACGATTTTGAACAAACGAATATTTACATTTTTATTTATATAGATTGTACACTTGACAGACGACGAAAGAGTGCTCTGTTCTCGCAAAATTCTGTGGAGAAGGTAATCTTATAGTGTAACCATGGTAACGACCTTCATATCTACTGATAGCGGCTAGCGTCTTTCCCCCTCCACTTCGTTCAATCACAAATATCAATCCTATCATTTTAGTGTAGTTACACAAATAAATTTGATTTATTATGCGGCATATTTAATGTGATTAACTATTATTTTTACACGTGAATATGGGCAGGATGAATGTTAACTATATATTTTTTTTTTGGGTGATATTCTTGTATTAGCTTGGATTTTAAAACTGGGATTTCATAAATTTTTTCCGATATATACAGTTCATATTCTATTACTAAATTAGTGTGTTTATCTACACAACTATCATTAATTGTATTTTTTCTTTTTTTTAAAAATAATATATATTTGTGTATTTATATCTTCTTTTATTAATAGCCGATTTTTGCCATTTTGTTTTATGTCATAAGTCGCATAAGAATCGAAATTTAATATTTATGATACTAATATTTTCAAAATAATTTCTTATTTCAATTATTCTTATTTCACTCTTCAAAATAAATAAATATATTTTTCCTTCAATAGTTTAATTGATCTTTTTTCTTTCTGAAAAAATTAATGTTGCAGTTCCCAATATCTTTGAATTAGTAGTACAAACAAAACGCGTACACACTTATTATCATGCAATACCAATTCTACTTAACGTTATGTAAATCATACGTAAATTAGTAAACATGTATATTTGAAAAACAAACGCAACTCAGAATCAGATGTACAGGATTTGCAATTGTGTACATCTAATTATGCACTAATAGAGGATGATCTAAAATTAAAGCCAGAATATTTTAAAATAAGAATAAATTACCATCATGAACATTACGCTTTTCCAAAAACAACTACAGTATTATAAATAACAGACTATTAAATATGTATTTCAATTTATAAAGCGATGTTTAAAGTATGGAAACCGCTTCATATTTTCAAACTGTCAGATATTAGAAGGGAGAGATATAATTGCCGATCTATGTAATTACAAAGTTACTCATTTGTAGTGAGTTAGAAATTTTTTTCGCTATCTTGGATCCACCACAATGAATCAAACACTTTTTTTTTTAAATAAAAAGGTGGTGGTCATGTAAGATATGGTTTTAATGAAAACTGTTACGAGAAAAACGATCCTGAAACCCGTTTTCGATAAATGGTTTCGTTTTTGAGCTATAAGTAATCAAGTTTTCAAAACCGGAATAATCACGGTAATATTTATTTTACAGTAATAGTAAGTTTTATTTATTAGTAATAAAACGAGTTATTTATTTGTTAAAAGTAAATGAATAAACGAAGATAATAGTAATATAATCTCAACTAAAGAATAAATATTTGAATCGTTAAAACTTAGTTCTTCAATATGAAATTAATTTAGAGATAATCAAATACGCTACTTTACATTACTACTTTATATTAAAGTAAGAAGCCAAAATGAGAAGTAAATAATTTTCATTGGTGTAACACAGTGATTCTCAATCTTTTTAGCTGCACAACCCCCAAAATGTAAAAAGAAATATATATACAATGAATATTTCATGACCCCCAACCATAATTCAATGAAACCTAATTAAGATTATTTAACTGCGTTGATAGTGACGGGTATGAACATGCAGGTATGAAGTGCAAATATGTACATAAGAAATGTACAAACATAATAGATGTAATTATGGAAATGGAATTTTGGAAACTGTAATAGAAGTTTATAGGAAGCGAGGAAAAAGAGGTATGAAGATAATAGATTGAGTGAAAATTGAAAATTACGAGAACATGAAGGAAAAGGTCAGGTGATTTTAGAGTAATTAACTCAGCATCAAATAATGGGCAGGCAGGAGTAGGTTTCGTGATGAACAAGAAGATAGGGAGGAGAGTGGAGTATTTCAAAACGCATAGCGATAGAATCATTGTAATAAGGATAAAATCAAAACCTAAACCGACAACGATTGTTAACGTCTATATGCCTACAAGCGCCCATGATGATGATGAGGTAGAGTGTGTATACGAAGAGATTGATGAAGCAATTAAACACGTAAAAGGAGATGAAAATTTAATAATAGTTGGAGATTGGAATGCAAGCATTGGAGAAGGCAAGGAAGGAAATATAGTGGGTGAATACGGGCTGGGCAAAAGGAATGAAAGAGGGGACCGACTTATAGAGTTTTGCACGAAGTATAATTTAGTAATTGCCAACACCCAATTTAAAAATCATAATAGAAGAATATACACTTGGAAAAAGCCAGGCGATACTGCAAGGTATCAGATAGATTATATCATGGTTAAGCAAAGATTTAGAAATCAACTCGTTGACTGCAAAACTTACCCTGGAGCAGACATTGATAGCGACCATAATTTGGTGATAATGAAATGTAGATTGGGGTTTAAAAACCTGAAGAAAAGGTGTCAGATGAATCGGTGGAATTTAGAGAAACTTGAGGAAGAGGAGGTAAAGAAGATTTTTGAGGAGGACATCGCAAGGGGTCTGAGTAAAAAAGATAAGGTAGAAAATGTAGAAGAAGAACGGGAGAATGTTAAAAAGGAAATTCTTAAATCAGCAGAAGCAAACGTAGGCGGAATAAAGAGAACCGGTAGAAAACCTTGGGTTTCAGACGCTATATTGCAGCTGATGGATGAACGTAGAAAATATAAGAATGCTAGTGATGAAGAAAGTAAAAGGAACTATCGGCAATTAAGAAATGCTATAAACAGGAAGTGCAAACTAGCGAAAGAAGAGTGGATTAAAGAAAAGTGTTCAGAAGTGGAAAGAGAAATGAACATTGGTAAAATAGACGGAGCATACAGGAAAGTTAAGGAAAATTTTGGAGTACATAAATTAAAATCTAATAATGTGTTAAACAAAGATGGTACACCAATATATAATACGAAAGGTAAAGTCGATAGATGGGTGGAATATATTGAAGAGTTATACGGAGGAAATGAATTAGAAAATGGTGTTATAGAGGAAGTTGAGGAGGATGAAATAGGAGAAAAAAAACTGAGATCTGAATTTAAGAGAGTAATAAAAGATTTAAATGGCAGAAAGGCTCCTGGAATAGACGGAATACCTGTAGAATTACTGCGCAGTGCAGGTGAGGAAGCGATTGATGGATTACACAAACTGGTGTGTAATATTTATGAAAAAGGGGAATTTCCGTCAGACTTCAAAAAAAGTGTTATAGTAATGATACCAAAGAAAGCAGGTGCAGATAAATGTGAAGAATACAGAACAATTAGTTTAACTAGTCATGCATCAAAAATCTTAACTAGAATTCTATACAGAAGAATTGAGAGGAGAGTGGAGGAAGTGTTAGGAGAAGACCAATTTGGTTTCAGGAAAAGTATAGGGACAAGGGAAGCAATTTTAGGCCTCAGATTAATAGTAGAAGGAAGATTAAAGAAAAACAAACCGACATACTTCGCGTTTATAGACCTAGAAAAGGCTTTCGATAACGTAGACTGGAATAAAATGTTCAGCATTTTAAAAAAATTAGGGTTCAAATACAGAGATAGAAGAACAATTGCTAACATGTACAGGAACCAAACAGCAACAATAACAATTGAAGAACATAAGAAAGAAGCCCTAATAAGAAAGGGAGTCCGACAAGGATGTTCCCTATCGCCGTTACTTTTTAATCTTTACATGGAACTAGCAGTTAATGATGTTAAAGAACAATTTAGATTCGGAGTAACAGTACAAGGTGAAAAGATAAAGATGCTACGATTTGCTGATGATATAGTAATTCTAGCCGAGAGTAAAAAGGATTTAGAAGAAACAATGAACGGCATAGATGAAGTCCTACGCAAGAACTACCACATGAAAATAAACAAGAACAAAACAAAGTAATGTAATGTAGTAGAAATAACAAAGATGGACCACTGAATGTGAAAATAGGAGGAGAAAAGATTATGGAGGTAGAAGAATTTTGTTATTTGGGAAGTAGAATTACTAAAGATGGACGAAGCAGGAGCGATATAAAATGCCGAATAGCACAAGCTAAACGAGCCTTCAGTAAGAAATATAATTTGTTTACATAAAAAATTAATTTAAATGTCAGGAAAAGATTTTTGAAAGTGTATGTTTGGAGTGTCGCTCTATATGGAAGTGAAACTTGGACGATCCGAGTATCTGAGAAGAAAAGATTAGAAGCTTTTGAAATGTGGTGCTACAGGAGAATGTTAAAAATCAGATGGGTGGATAAAGTGACAAATGAAGAGGTATTGCGGCAATTAGATGAAGAAAGAAGCATTTGGAGAGATATAGTTAAAAGAAGAGACAGACTTATGGGCCACGTACTAAGGCACCCTGGAATAGTAGCTTTAATATTGGAAGGATAGGTAGAAGGGAAAAATTGTGTAGGCAGGCCACGTTTGGAATATTTAAAACAAATTGTTAGGGATGTAGGATGTAGAAGGTATACTGAAATGAAACGACTAGCACTAGATAGGGAGTCTTGGAGAGCTGCATCAAACCGGTCAAATGACTGAAGACAAAAAAAAATATATTACCGGCCTCTGTAGCGTCTCGGCCTTTCATCCGGTGATCCTGAGTTCGCATCCCGGTCAGGTACGGCATTTTTCATACGCTACATTTCCATATCCCACGCACAAGCTTCAAATTTATGTGGCGTTATCATTAAAAAAAAAAAAATGTATATATATATATATATATATATATATATATATATATATATATGTAGGATAAGTAAAGAGCGTTCGGGTGACAATGTTATACATAGTATTTGTATTAGGAATTAACTTCCTATTGAAAATTATTTATAATTTTTTAATAATTAACTGATTTTCATGAAACAAAAATAATTGTTTTCCTTTTAAGATAGAATTGTTATGCATTGCTAAAATTCCACACAAGCACCACCATTATCCACCAGTTTCCGTAAACCAATGTGGATGTTTACTACAGACTTCTGCAGCGGTAGGTTTCCAAGAACTTAACGAATTCGCTTCTCTAATTCATCAAGAGTTTTTAGTTTTGTGCGATGAACTTCTTCTTTCGCTCAGCCCCAGAGGAAGAGTTGAAGGACGTTAGGTCAAGACTCTTTGCTGGCCATTCAAGGGGGCCACGACGTCTCAACTAGTGTCCTGGAAAATGGGTGTCGAGCCACGCACGGACAGAAGTTGTGAAGAGAGGTTAGGCCCCATCTTGTATAAAAATAAGGTCGTTGAAATTATCTCATGTGGATACAATACTGTGAACATAATTTTCAAGCATATCAAGGTATCGTTCTGTATTCATTGTGTCCCGAATGAGATATGGCCCCATAACTTTACTGGATAACATGCCGCACCATACTGTGACCTTTGGGCGAAGTTGATTTTTTCAACAACCACCCTCTGATCCTTTATTTCCCAATACAGTTGTTCCGGTTAACAAGCCCCCAAATATAAATCACGTCTTCATTTGACCACAGTATATAACCGAAAGTATCTGACCAGTCTTCATTTCACCACCACATTCCAACCGATGATTACAATCTTCGGGCGATAATTCCTAGCAGTAATGTGGTTTCCATGGACGAAAATTCAACTCTTTCTTCTGAACAGTTTAGATTGTGTGTCGGGTTAAACCGCTTTCGAGAGATTCTTGTCTTTGTGATTTCTGAGAATTAGAGTGAACATTTCCTGAACCACTTATACATTTTCCTCCGTTCTGGATGTTGAGGGGCGACCGCGTTTCCTGAAATCTGATGCAGAACGTGTGTCCATTAGATTCGAGTTGCAATTCCTTATGGTCATTGCATCTACCGAGGCATGAGGTCCTTTCACACTTCGCTATCATCTTTGTACTTGTACCACAGATCACCATACTTCGTACCGGGATATGCCAGCTGAGCCCGCTCACGCAAGGTTTGACGTTGCGCCATGGTCCGCCACTGATTCCTACAATGGCATAAATGAAATATCATGTAATAAATTCTACTACTGTAAAAAATAAAATGCTTTTTTGTTTCATGAAAATTGGTGAAGTATTAAAAAAATATAACAAAATTTCAATAGGGTATTAATTGCTGCCCACCCGGTAGTATAATTCTGTTTTCAATTTTTTTTTTAAATTTATTTAAACTTATACATAACCTATGAAACTCCTGCTAACGTAAGGATTCCAACCATTAGGAAATCATACAACGCGAAATCAGCCACGCGTTCATCATCAACGCGAGATCATACATTTAAACCGGTTCAGCCATTAATCTGCTGTGGTGGAAAAAACTTATACAGATACATCCTAATACCTTACAATTCTTTTTGGGCAGTCGTGTAATAAATTACAAAAGTAGAAACCACAGTGAATATTTTTCAAACGTAAATTAAAAATACTTTAATTTTTTGAAGGTCTAAATTTATTGTACTAAAAACAATCGTTTTTAATTTTTACAAATTCATTAAATTTTTCTGTTAAGTATGTTGTTAAAAATAGTTGTTAATTATTTTTATTTATCATAAATTAATAAATCGTTTTTTTCAGAATAAAATTTTCTACACGTTTAAGTAATAAACTGTATGCATTTATTAGTCATTTAACGAAGTTAATATACTTCATATCTAAGAAAGATGTTTTTCTTCAACGAATTTTTCTGTTTTACGTTTGATATCAGAAAAACTATAGAAAATACAATTGTGCAACCTATTTTATTAGATTTATCAGGTCAAAAGCAGATTAAACCATAAAGTTTACTCCTAATATACTGAAATTTCACCGGAGGGACAAAATTCGCGCGAAATGTTTTGCTAGCCGTAACTCGATAACAAAGCGTTTTCGGACAAATGTTTGTATGAACCTTTTCCTTATCTCAAGCTGTATAATTAGTTTTCAGATTATTTTTCTTTCCTTTTCAATCACCTGAATTTATATATTTATATATAAACACTCTCGGTAAAGTAAGTAGTCCTTTCATCTCGAGGTCCCGGGATCGAGTCCCGGTCAGGCATGGCATTTTTACACACTACAAATCATTCAGCTCATCCTCTGAAGCAATACCTAATGGTAGTCCCAGACGTTAAAGCAAGAAAAAGAAGTAGTCCAACGCAGGGCCATACATCTAAATTGGTTCAGCCTTTGAGCTATTACTGTGGAACAAAAAAAAACACAAACATAAACCCTAAATACATTACTCTTCTTCTTGGACAGTTGTAAAAATTATTTTTTTAAATGATATTTCATAATAATTTTTGTTATTTATAATTATTATTTCCATTCAATTTTCTTACATTTTAATTTTTAAATATATCTTAATTTATATATAATTTATTTCAATATATTTTTTCCGTCTCTTAAACATTTAATTTAAAGTTTTGTAACTTAGACTTTCTTTATCTTCTGTTTGTGTCATAAACTACGGACTTAACTAATTGTTTTATTTTAACTATTTGTTTTATAATATAACATTTATATATGAGATTATAGTTTAATTTGTGCTGAAATTATTAGATTAGAAAATTGAAATTATCTGTCTTCTCACTTTTAATTTTTATATAAAAGTTTAATCAAATCAATTGAAAGGAGAATATGTATAAACTTTTCTTGTATCGATTGTTAAAAAACAGTGATAAATCGATTATTAGTTCCGTAGTGTTCCTTCTAATTGTTTTGTATGCTTACGTTTTTTTATATTTATTTAATCTGTGCTAATATTTTAACCTCAGATTACATGCTTCTATACTGATTTGAATAGTAGGTCGTAGATACAAGTGTTCTTTGGTGGTTGGGTTTCAATTAACCACACATCTCAGGAACAGTCGACCTGAGTGAGACTGTACAAGACTGTACTTCATTTACACTCATTCATATATACATCCTCTGAAGTAATACCTGACGGATGCTAAACAGGAAAAAAATATTACATGCTATATTACATACCTCAAATATTTGTTTAACATAATTCAATCGCTGTCTTTTTATACATCTATCTAAGTGATCCGATCAACGCTGTACTACATCTTTTAAGAAAATTCTGCCAAAAATTTCTCTCCTCGGGTGTTTTATCAAGTCACTTAATTTTCATCATACTCAATCAACACCATATTTTAATTACAAATTATTAACGTGCTTTGATAGTTTTGCTAAATTACATATGGAAAAAATGTTCATTATCGAGTACCGTATATATATATATATATATATATATATATATATATATATATATATATTTATATATATAGTCCCATATAAAACGCAACCCAACCTTATATTGGTAGGTATTGAAATAATAAAAATGCATGTGTAAATGCAAATCTAATTTTTATTATTACCATCCATTACCTTACATTTAGAGTAAATGTTGGAAGTGGCCGCCATCTTCTTGAATACAAGCTTCAATTCTTTTTACAGCGTTTCAAATTTTGCAACTTTTTTCAAAGTTTGTGGCTGGATATTTAATACAGCTTGTTCAATATTGACTTTCAATTGTTCAAGTGTTCGTGGTTTGTTGCTGTAGGCTTTTTCTTTGAGGTAATCACATCCGCCGCAGTCAAATCTGGAGATCTTGGTGGCCACAAGCCTCGACCGGTAACACGATTACCAAAGAATTCCTCGACGAAATCAGAAGTTGAACCTGCGTAGTGCGATGTCGCACCGTCATGTTGTAGCCAGCAGTGTCTGTCTTCCTCTTCCAAGAGTGTGATGAACTGTGTTTTGGCTGTTTAGGTAGCCATCCAAATAAAACCGTGCTACATCTGTGAAAAATAACGAATCCATAACGTTAATTCCCTCACGCATAAATCGACGGAACCGTTGACAATATTGTAGCCGTTTTTCTTTGTCGGGCTCAAGAAGTCGATGAATCGTTTGAATGCGATAAGGTCGTAATTGTAAAACGCAACCCATCGATCACTCATCTATGAAATTTCAAAAGTCAAGCTTACTCCCCTACTCGTAACTGAAATGGACACGTCCAACATCTGAACATTGCGGCGACGCAGTAGAACACTACCGATAGTAAAAAAAATGCAATCATAACGTTCAGTGTATTGCTAGAGACAAGATGGTGTTTTTGCTAGATGAACGTGTTTTCATTGTCGAGTCGTACTTTTTCATTGTCGAGTCGTACTTCAGTACGAAATCAGTGGTTGCAGTGCAAGATTTGTTTCGCCATAAGTACCCAGATAAACCAGCTCTAAACAAAACATTAGTATTAAGGTTAGTCGCAAAATTTAGAGAGACCGGTTCTGTTAATAACAAGGAACACAAGAGATCTGCGTCAGTGTACAATACAGATACAGTCGCTAAAAACAAAGACAGATTAATCGCCTCGCCAAATAAATCGATCAGATGTTTGTCTTCTGAAATTAATTTGTCTAAATCAACCGTTCATCGGGCGACCAAACAATTACAATTACGACCATATCGCATTCAAACGGTTCATCGACTTCTTGTGCTCGACAAAGAAAAACGGCTACAATATTGTCAACGGTTCCGTCGATTTCTGCTAATTAATGTTATGGATTAATGTTATGGATTCGTTATTTTTCACAGATGAAGAACGGTTTCATTTGGATGGCTACGTAAACAGCCAAAACAGTAGAATTTGGAGCGCTGAAAATCCCCACGTTTATCACGAAAAACAATTACACCCGCAGAAGTTGGGCGTGTGGTGCGCGATATCGCGGCAGAAAATAATCGGTCCTATTTTTTCGAGTACACCATCAAATATAAAATCTATTTACGGCTTCGTACCTTAATATTATATGTCACGATCAATAATTCTGATTCTGAATTATAATAAGCAATAAAAATATATACCAAATAAAAAAGTGATTATGGCAGTAATATAACCATTATAAAATCAACAATAAATTCTATAAAAGGATTATTATTTACCTCTATTACTTACTAAAGAAAATTAGCTTATACCTTTAAATATAAATAATGACACCTTGTTTCCTGTTTATAGTGAACTCAATCATCAGCTACTTCCATTTAATCTTAGAAGAGAGTGCTGTACATTTATCGGGAAACGGAATACACTTTTGACTCGCTCTCCGTTCGTATGATGCGACTGTAATTGCACACATTCTACCACTAGAAACTAAACGTAGTAAAACGGAACGATAGTACAATTTTCCTCTTATATATCCCAGTTCTTGGACATTTGTTCTTTATTGATGATAGATTTTTCTTATTAAGTGACGATTATGTAATTTTGGTAATGGGTATAAATTTATTTTTGATGGACAGAAGGTAGGAGTTCCGTTCCTTTTCTAGATTGTAGATGTCTGAATTTATTGGAGGTTAATCTTTTTTTTTTGTCGAAGCCTCCAACGGCTAGACCCGCATTTAAGCATAACACAGTCCTGAGAGTTGCCACGTCTCTAACCCACAGTGCAAGGATTCTACTAGACTCAGCTATGCCGGACCCGGCCATTCCGCTTCAGGAGTCGGGTCTCGATCTTCTGTTGCCTGCCTGTAACAGGCGCAACCCAAGAGTGATCCCCGCCGGGACTCGGACATTTCTAATGCCTGTATCTAACAGAGGCAACCCGAAATTTGTCTCTGCCAGGACTCAGTCTTTCTAGTGCCTGCCTGTAATGAAAGCGACTCAAAAGTCTCCCCGCCGTGATCTTAACTGCTCCAGGATGCCAAAGTTCCCGTGTTTCATCGTCGGCACCCACCCGCACAAGGACAATCCTCGAGAGTTGTAGTAAGAGAGTTGTAAGAGAGAGTTGTAGTAAACATTTCTATCTCTCAACCTTCCCATCGATCTCTGAAGGTCATAACTAATATCTTTATTTTTCAGCAGGAATGCATCTGGTGAGGAACAGCGCCGCGGGCGAATTTCTAGAGGGCCCTCCCGATCTTGCGGGAGTCGACTGGTTGCAATGAAGCCGCGGCCACTCCACCGGCTGGGGTCCCGAGGGCTTCCCCCACTTCCGCGCGAAAGTTGATGGTATGTAAGTATGCGTATGGTAAGTGTGAGTGTTGCGAAGTTGTTGGTGTGCGTGTGTCTGTGCGCGTGTGGTGTATACGTGTTTTGGTTCAAGTGTATTTGTTGTTGTTGTTTTGTGCTGGTTTTTTAGTTATGTATGGATCTGTTTTTGTGTGTCTATGTGCGCCTTGCTATTTGCTTTGTTATCTGAATGTGTGTGTGAGCGCTTGCCCCTCCTTCTGAAGTAATGCTTTACCAGGTATTCCCAGTAGGGACATGTCGCCAAGGGTGGAGGTTTAGTCGGTAGTGCGCAGGAATACATACGATTTTTTACTATCTTGCGGAACCTGTTAGTGAATTCGACACTGATTTGACGATCGTAAATGGGGTTCCTCTACCTCTTAAAATAAAAAAAGGAATCTATCTGGTGGGACCACTCGTTTTGTGAAAGTACAGAGGTTACACTATTTTGGAGAATAGTTACACTCTATCTTTGCAGAGAGAAGTGCAAAAATATCCTGCTCTGCTACTCGTTGGATCTTGACAGTTTTTGTAACCCCGGATCTAAAGGTTGCCTTAACTTAACAGAAGTCCTTATTTATTTAAGCGATGGGTTCCAAACAACAACACCTTTTGTCCCAAATATTATTTTTATTTTCAAGAATTTTTTTGGATTTAGAAATTTCAACTCAAATTCTAAAAATTCTTTCCAATTTTTACTTAGTGGCCAATAAATCGCAGCTCTAGAAATATGCTGCAAGATGGAAAGTATAGTAATCAGTCAAAAGTACATTATGTTTTTTTTGATTTGTCGACTTTTCATGACCCAGGGACTACGAAAAACAAAGCTCACTGGGGTTAATTTTTGTACGTATATATTATATATATACGTATATTATACGTATATTATATATATATTGTATTATATATTATACGTACGTGTGTACGTGTGTTGGAGTCTTTGAAACTTTATACCTTTGGACTGGATAAACCGATTAAGATGAAATTTGGCACACTAACTTGAGTATATGGGGCAATTTATTGGAAACGTTTAGGTTTAATATTTCCAGGGGATGGAGAAAATTTTTTTGGGGGTCAGTATAATTTTGCTAACATAATACCACTTTATTTTAAGTTCAGTATATGAGTTCATGCTTATGTTACCATTAAAAAAAAAAAAATTGCCCCAAAACTCAGCCTTCCCGAAAAAATTAAAAAAAGGTATCATTTTATTTATTGTATCTCTTTAAAATGAAATTTTTACATCTTACTAAGCATAACAGTATTGTAGTATTGAAAATGGCCCAAATATTGCCCTTTGGAGGCAATACTGGTGGTAGGGAACCGATCAAAATCTCAATTTTTTTGAATTGTTTAAAATTTTTTCATGTATCATTACTTTTCTACTATATAAGAATAAATAACTAATATAAGGAAAGTATTACACAATTTTTCTTAGTTTTCCTCTTTGTTGTTTTATCAGTTTTCTCTTTTTACATTTATTTATCTGTTTATATTTTTCCTTTATTCTTTCTCTTGATTTCACATACTTGCACTTTCCATTTTTATAACCTTCTATACGGTCACAATATCTTTCTTAAATGGTAATAAATACAGTTGTAAAATAATTATTCGAATTAATGACTTCAGAGTTTCGTTCCTGTTCCGGGATTTTAAAAATTCATGGCTACAAAACAAACAAATATTTTTATTTTATATAGATATATCTAATCTGTAATCTACTATTATTTTCTACACGTCAAAATCATTAATGCTAGTGAATTGGGTATTTTGCCGATTAAAATCTTCAAAAAGTGTTTTGAATCGTTTTCTTTGGACTTCAGTTTTCTATGTCAGGTTAAATTTAATTACATTTCAGAATATTCCGATAATTTAAAAAGATTTATTAAGGTTTTTTTTGAGAATAATTTTTTTTTATGCACTAAATTTTTTTATTTTATATAAAAAATAAAACAAACGTTTGTTACATCTACATCGCAACGTAGCTTATAAAAAATAGTATAGAAAAGAAAACTACTGTTGAAAAAAGTTGGGGAGGGAATGACGTAACTGTTTTAAGTATAACAGAATCGTTTCTTCACGGTACATATACTTTAATATGTTGAATTGTAATGTATCGTTTATTTTCTCTTGTTTTTTCTTCAATTTTAGCGTTAGTATTTTTTTCTTCTTATAAACGTTAGGGATGAGTAGATGTGTTACTTGTATTTTTTTCAACATAAGTAGGGTACGTACAGCTAGATTTCAAGAGTAAATGAAAGAGAGAGAGAGAGTTTGTATAACTGAAATAGTAAATGGTGGAATTTTGTTACCCGGCGCCAACAGGTGTGTCATCTAGTCTTTCCATTTCTGTTCCCCTTTCCTCTTTCATCCCCCTTTTATAATAGGAATTTCGGGAATGAGCCGGTAACTGAGGGTGGGACCCACGAATAACCAGAGAATAGCTAAACCCTCTACTCAATTTGCATACGTTGTTCGCATCGTCACTTCCTAATTCTATCCAAACTAACCGTTCTCTCTAACCATCGTTAGACCAACATTTACTAAATTCATTAATCTATAAAAAGATCGTACTACCTAAACCTTCTCCATACAAAAAAAAAAAAAATCACCGTCAATTAAATTAACCTATTTTCTAACAATAAATAATTACTCGTTCTTTTAGAATCCAAAAAAGAGCGTTTCCAGATTTTATATTTAAATATTTTCACAACATTTTATCCTTGTCTTGAAGGGATAAAGAAAGGTAAAAATAAAGTTGGTAAATAT
Source organism: Lycorma delicatula (assembly GCF_047948215.1). Classification (NCBI taxonomy): domain Eukaryota; kingdom Metazoa; phylum Arthropoda; class Insecta; order Hemiptera; family Fulgoridae; genus Lycorma; species Lycorma delicatula. Next base: position 204,449 of record NC_134458.1, read on the forward strand.
ACCATCTTATTTTAAGTTGGTAATATTAATTATTTATTAATATTTATTCCATTATTTTAAGAAATATTCATTAAAGTTGTCAGAAACTGTTTTCCCGAAATTTCTTTTTTTTTCTTAAATAGATCGAGGTTGGGTGAGGATACATTACTGATTTACAGTTCTGTATAATCCAGTTTTTATTTAATAAATTTTAACAAGTTGTTTTTTCCAGAATTTAAACAATAACTTTAGGTAAAACTTCGGTTTCCTTTAGGAAAATCTTATCCAATAACACAATTTTAGGAAAATTCTGTTTCTTATTCAATTAAACCAAATAAATTATTCAGTCATTTCTATTGGAAGATGAAGAGAAAGGATGTTACATTTTCTCTAAAACCAGCAGCGGTGAAACGCTAGAATATTTCAATTGCAGTCACGTGTCCCTTATTGAATCATTGTCATCTGCCAACTCAATAAGCTACTAAAATGAAGTACAATTCAAATAGCATTATTGTCTAAAAGGATTTTTCTAACATTCTTGTTCTAACTTTTACAAGCTGAACAAATTAAATTTGATAGAAATTTTATTAAATCAGATACGTTCACTATTAAATATTTTTATAATTCTCCCGATTTCTATGACTATGCGATTAGGATATTTGCCTAACATGTAGAAAGTTCTGGGTTCGGATTACGATCAGAGTTGGTAGTTTTTTTTTGTTAATTTATCCATCATTAAAATTTGAAAAAAAAAATTGAAAGATAAAGTTGCTTTAATTGAGCGTTAAGCATAACCATTACGCATAAGTAACACATAAATCTGGATTAAAAACTGTTTATAGAATGATTTTAGAATATGGAAATGAGTGATAATTGTAGGTAAAAACAAGGGCGGATCTACATATTAACAAAATTACTACTACTTTAGGGTGTTTGAAATCTTTGTCCGCCATCTTGGATCCACCATATTAAATCAAAACTTTTTTTAAGTAGGAAGGTGGGACGGCTTCCATGGCGTTCGAACATTACACTTATTCTTAGATTTGGAATAAATATATTTGATAAACAAATAGATTTTAAATGAAAACTGTAAAAAACATCATTTTTGTAATATTCATAAAAGTGAAAAAAAAAATTATCTAAAGGTTTCAGGAATTAAAATTATAAAGTAATTCAGGAAGAATGTAACACTTTTGGGACGCCGCCCTCCGTGGCGTAAGTGGTAGCGTCTCGGCCTTTTATCCGGAGGTCCCGGGTTCAAATCCCGGTCAGGCATGGGATTTTTACACACGCTACAAATCATTCATCTCATCCACTGAAGTAATACCTAACATTGGTCCTGGAGGTTAAATAAACAAACAAACAAAAAGTAGGAAAGCGGACATAATATGATACGTGATTTTTAATGTAGTAAAATTTTACTAGAAAAACGATGGCGGTAACCGGTTTAATTTAATAAAATTTTTCTACTTTAAAAATAAACAAAATAAAAATTTATAAAAATTGTAGGTACTCCATATGAAAATTTCATCGAAGTATTTAAATTATTAAATACATTAAATAAAAATAAATTAAAACATTTAAAACAGATCTGATCTACTACAAAATCACATCTTAAAATTATGTCAAACTCAAATTCATGAGAGCTCTTTGTGACAATTCATTTCTACGAAGAAAAAAAAATAAAATAAAGAAGAAAACAAAACTAGGTTATAAGGTCTGAAAGAATAAATGTGCTTTGGGACGTTTTACGTCGCACACCAGACGTGAATTCAAGCAGTTCTTACTCTGCTATATAAATCAATACAAGTCACCAATGATTCGATTAGAGAGAATAAGTCTAAAAGCATTCCGATGAATGACGTAAAAATAATGACAAAAATATTCTTCTTATACAAAAAGAAATTCTTTTTCTACCGACCGATAGAAACTTTTTCGAAATTAGTAAAAAATAAAAAAAAAATAAAATAATTAATAAAATATAAATTTAATTGAATTAATAAAATATATATGCAGATTGTCTCGGGAGGATTCTGCTAAACTGAACAGGCGTTTTTCTTTTTAAAATAATGAAAAACGTTCATATAAATATAGATCTGAAAACGCTTCGTTAGTGAGTTACGGCTAATGAATTTTGCCCCGATTTCTGTTCCTCCGGTGAAATGGAGTCCTGCTGAAATTAAGGGAACGTAAATTAACGGGTAAATATAGTGGTTATGATTTTTGATCTGGAAAATTTTAAAAATGAATCCCAGAACTATATCCCCATCATTTTCTACGAAACAAAATGTAATAAACAAAAACGATTGAGTTGAAAAAGAGTTTTTTTTTAGTTTTGGCGTAAAATAACTTTGTTAAATTGTCAATAAATAAATAAAAAATTTATTAATTAAATTGTTAGAGAATTTAATTTTGAAATACAGTGAAAACAAAATTTTTAAAATAACATCGGAATTGATGAAAATTATCTTCAAACAAAATCCCACAGCAGCAATTTAATTGTACTTTATTGTGAAATAATAACAGAAAATTATGCTAATAAGTACAATGCAAAAAAAATTACAATTAAATTGTAAACCGTACAGTTAAGAGTTTCGCAGATATCATTTCTTCAGCTCAAAAAAAAAAAAACAAATTCTGTAATATAAATAAAACTGTCTTTAACAAAAAGATAGATTTGGAAAAAAGGTAAGAGACTTTTATTATCAAAATCTGTTGTTGCTAATTTAGAATTTTCTTATAAAAAATATATATGTAATAGACAATAGATAAAAACAATAGATAATAAACAGTGTTTAAGAAGCGTACTATATAATTAGCAAAAAAAAAGAAAAATTTGTTAGAAAACTCTTACCGGCACGATTTCATTTATTAAACAATTAATAATCATAAGAATTGTATTATTTCTGTAAATGTGATATGTGTTACGTAGAAATGAAAGGTAAGTTTTGCAACAAATATTTCTTTTTTTTGCTTATTATATGGAACGCTTAAACATTGTTTATTATCTATTGTCTATATATTTAACATACATTTTTTTTTTTAATTCTAAATTAGTAACAAATTTTGATAATAGAAATGTAGTGTCTTACCTTTTTTGATATCAGTATCGTTTTGTTAAAACAATTTTATTTATATTACAGAAATTTTTGCTTTTTGAGCGGAAGAAATGATATCTACAAGACTCTTAGTGTACGGTTTACAATTTCATGTAATTTTTTTGGATATCACTGCATTTTGTTAGATTATTTTTTTATGAATTACTGTTTATTATCTTATGGATTTATTATTAAAATTTATTGCCTTAGAACAAACTAACTTAATTTCACCGCCATTTTTTTTTTACGATAATCATATCATTCAATTAATATTAATAATTTTTCCTTTTTCATTTTTAATGAAAGAAAAATATTTTTCCTTTAATAAAACTAGTATAACGACCTTTACGAATCAAAAATCCGCAATCTAATATTGCATTTATTACTTTACAAGTGTAACCATACATTTTTATCGATAAATTCGATTTTACAAATTGAATATATTTCTGTTTTATGTATTCCTTTTTTAATAAAACTAGTATAATTTCTAGTAAACTAATACTTTTATTTTTTAAAGAAGTGATGGCAATTAAAAAAATTGTTTCATTTTCAGCACTTTCATTTATATAACAGCATTTACTATTAAAAGAAACTGTAGAATATTTTATTTTAAATTTTATTATTAGAAGTACATTATCAAGGTTTTGTACGCTACCTAGTACTATCAAGTTCTGCTATCTAACGGCACGATTCGTAAAGGTACGTATATTAAAAAAATGAATAAAATGACATATTCGAGTCCAGCGGTTCATCAAATGAAATAAAAAAACGTTGTCTAACAAAATTCGAGGTATTTTTTGAAAGTATTCTTTATTAATAATCTAGTTGAACTGAAATATAATGTTTTCACGCTTATTTTTTTCCCCGTTTTCATTTCACTGTTAGGTTAGGTCATGTCCAGAACGGTAAACGTAGTTCTTTGACTTCGTCGCCTCTTACCGACGATACTCTAACAAACTCCATGATTAAATTGCTGTTGTAGAATGTTATTGGTAGATAATTAACACTAATTTTCTCAGAATGAAATGGTCTATCAATTTAATCAAATAATTTTTATTTATTTATTGAATATTTAACAAACTAATTTACGTCACAGATAAAAGACTTTGTTTTTCAACGCAATTTTTTTGTTTATTAAACCTTATTCGTAGAAAAAAAATGCGGATACAGTACTGGGACGTGTTATTTAAAATTCTTGTGGTCAAAGACCCTAACAAATCACTAAATTCTCTCCTTAATTTATCTTCACGGAATTTCTGGGGATTAATTTCAGCGGAGATGCAGAAATCGGGGCGAGATGTGTTACTAACCGCCAATTCGCTAACGAGGCGTTTTCGGATGCGTGTTTATATGAAATCTTTTCATTATTTTAATGAGAGAAATACGCCAATGAAGCTTAGGGAAAGTGTATATAGTTGTTCTGGGAGGTGTTGTCCAAACTTCAGGGACTAATTTGGGACATCTTTGGCAAAATTGATAATTTTGAAAAAATTTTACTGTTGTAAATCCCAAAACCATGTCCAATTAAATCTTTTAATCATTAATAGCTTCGTAAATATTAGTTTTATCAGATTATATTTGATTAAATAAAACGTTAAACCTTTTATTTTGAACCAAATGTCATGTCATTTATTGAAATTAGTTTAAAAAGCAGGCTGAATTTTGGTTGAAATTGTTTAAGTTGATCTCAAAGATTATGCAATCTGACAATTTTGAATAATTTTGACTTCCTTTACTAATTAAATTAAAAATAATACTAATTAATAACAATATAATTATTTCAGAAGTTATTTTCAGAAGTGCCTTTTGGAAAGAAACTCGAGTTTCTTTCCGTTGATGTAAACCCTGATGGATCTCCTCGTTCAGAAGAACGAGGTTATGTAATAATCGGATAAGTTAGGTGGAGACGGTAGGACCCTTTCTTTGCCACTGGCAGGAGAGATGAGATAAGTCGAGGAAGAGTAGCTGGACCCGTAGCTTGATCTCGGATTCCAGGAAAAGTTCCCACCGTAAGCACAGGAAGCTGTGGTACGAGTCCATCCAGTTTTTGACCGGTCATTGTGACTTAAAAGCATACATTTTTGAGTAGGCATTAAGACCTTTTGTTGAATGAAATTATTTTGGAACGGACACCCTAAAACTTAATGTATTCGTTTGCAGAATGTTTGTGCAGTACGTAAAAGCGTACTTAAAGAATTTCGGCATACTATTCCCCCACCACGATAAAATCAAGGGATATAATATTAAAGGTACAAGCCCGGCACGCGACGTCGAGAATGGATGTCATTTATCAGAATGACGATGTTGGAAAATTCCAGGAATAAAAATTCCCTGATTTCCCTGTGTTCGTAATTAAAGCAGGTCCTGCCCTAAGGAGAAGTAACAGAAATTGAACCCTTTACGAGAGGTTGCTTGATAATGATTGTGCAGGATAGAATAAATTAAATAGGACCTTAAATAACATTTCTATGCATCTTCAGAACAACGGTTATGGTAATTTAAAAAATAAAATAAAAAAAAACATTATAAAAGTCATGAACCTTTATGTAACGCAAGAGTATATTTTAGTTTACTATTCTTCATGTTATACAGAGTTATCATAAAATAATGGCGCGGTTTTGAACATGGTTTAAATTAAAACAGAATTACTTACAGTTTATGTTTTTTTATTTTTCAAATTTGTCGTCTCAAACATTTTTTTACATAATTAATAAATTTCAATATGAGCGTCCGTAGTCGCTAGACTAATGTCCAAACGATACTCAACTTCTCTCCATACATTAGTTAACATTTCTTCGATAATGATTGTCGTTGCTTCATTAATCCTGGTTTTTAAGCGGTTTAGGTCGCGAAATTTTTGTGTATAAACAACGCTTTTGATGTACCCTACAAGAAAAAAATCTCAAGGTGTCAGGTCTGGACTCCTTGGAGGCCAAAGTATGGGTCCTTGCCGGCCTATCCATCGATCTCCAAATTTTTCGTTCAAAGCGTCCGTGACCAATGCGTTGAAGTGCGGGGAAGCACCATCTTGTTGGATATGAAGTCGATGAATGTTTTCGAGTTCATCCGGCTGAGAAAAGCAATAATCGGTTAACATGTCAAGATACACAACTCCATTAATTGTTTTTTCAGCAAAGAAGAAAGGCCCTATTACACGATTTTTCATCGCACTACACCAAACATTAACTTTAAGCGAATCGCGTTGTTTCTCAATAATTGCGTGTGGGTTATCAGAGCCCCATATTCGTGAATTGTGTCTGTTAACACATCCATTCACATGGAATGTAGCTTCGTCTGTAAAAATTATATCGTCTCAAAATGATTCGTTTTCACTTATTCTGTCCAAAATTTCAACAGCGAAGTTGTAACTTTTTACACCATCATCATGTTTCAATTCCTGCAGTATTTGGATTTTATAAGCGTGTAATTTCAGTTTTTTATGTAAAACTTTGTGAACTGTTGATTTTGGAATACCTAATTCGACGCTTCGACGGGGGATGGACTTCCCAGGACTTCCAATTGCGGATCGTCTAATTAGTTCAACCGTTTCGTCTGGTACACTTGGTCTGCCGGTTGATTTGTGTTTCTTAACCGATCTGGTTTCTTCAAATCGTTTGAACCAACGTGTTATGTTATTTTTGTGTGGTGGATCTCTTCCGAATTCTCGGCGAAACGCACGTTGAACTAAAATTACGGATTTTAATTCACCCATCAATAAAACACACTTTGCTTTGTCTTTATCCGAAAACATAGTAACTCACTAATCTCACCGCAACAACAATACAAGAACTGACGTTGTGGTTACAACTGCTGATAAACAAACTTATGGATTGGAGGCTTTCAGGGATACCAATATAAAATCTAGAAATTTCCCTACAATCTTCCTATGAATTACTGAAACCGCACCATTCTTTTATGATAACCCTATATTTGGAGTGTCATGGTATATGGAGCTGAAACGTCGAGGTAGGAAGGTGGACAGAACGCAAATTTAGGCATTTGAGGTGTGGATGCGACGTAGAGTGATTAACAGATGGCAACATCATGTAACGAATGATAAGATATTAAAAAGAATAATCGAAAGCAGTAGAATGTTAAATATAATTGATAACAGGGAAAGGAATTGGCTAGGAATATTGTATGGGAAGAAAATGTTTAATAGTGGATGGAATGGAGGGTTTGTTAAATGGAAAAAAGGATGAGGAAAAGAAAGGTTTCAAATGCTGGATAGGATGATGGAAAACGGAAAATACGAAAAAACAGAGATATTGGTACAAGGTAGAATAAAATGGAGAATGGCGATGATAAGTCCTGCCCTAATAACAGAACATAATCAATTAAAAATCTTGCATCGATTTCCCTTCATGGAATTTATCACTTTCATAGGTTTTTTAATATCTAAAACAAGAGTTTTAGGTGTACAAGAAACTCAGATACGAGAGTTTATAAATATTCATCCTTGCTCAAATTACGAGATTTCGCGTTCTTTTCTTGGACAATTTTTTCTGAGGTATTGATATTTAATTTGTAAAAAAAGAAAAAATTAATAATTAGTGACACTTTTATCAGGCGGCTATAATTTTTAGTAGACAAATCTTATAATTTTTTCCCAATGTATTTTACACTATATTTAAAAACCTGGAATTTTAAAACAAAAATTTATTTCTGCCAATTTTAAACATTAAAAGATTTATATATATATTTTTTTATACAAAAATACAGAATTATGGAAAAGAAAGAAAAAATAAGTATTATCGTAGTTTGTAATAAGTCGTTTTGAAATTAAAAAAAGCTGACAACAAAGTAGTAATGCTTTCCAGGTTACTTATACGAGTTTTTTTTTGTTTTCAGTCATTTGACTGGTTTGATGCAGCTCTCCAAGATTCACTATCTAGTGCTAGTCGTTTCATTTCAGTATACCCTCTACATACTACATCCCTAACAATTTGTATTACATATTCCAAACGTGGCCTGCCTACACAATTTTTCCCTTCTACCTGTCCTTCCAATATTAAAGCGACTATTCCAGGATGCCTTAGTATGTGGCCTATAAGTCTGTCTCTTCTTTTAACTACATTTTTCCAAATGCTTCTTTCTTCTTCATCTATTTGCCGCAATACCTCTTCATTTGTCACTTTATCCACCCATCTGATTTTTAACATTCTCCTATAGCACCGCATTTCAAAAGCTTCTAATCTTTTCTTCTCAGATACTCCGATCGTCCAAGTTTCACTTCCATATAAAGCGACACTCCAAACATAATCTTTCAAAAATCTTTTCCTGACATTTAAATTAGTTTTTGATGTAAACAAATTATATTTCTTACTGAAGGCTCGTTTAGCTTGTGCTATTCGGCATTTCATATCGCTCCTGCTTTGTCCATCTTTAGTAATTCTACTTCCCAAATAACAAAATTCTTCTACCTCCATAATCTTTTCTCATCCTATTTTCACATTCAGTGGTCCATCTTTGTTATTTCTACTACATTTCATTACTTTTGTTTTGTTCTTGTTTATTTTCATTCGATAGTTCTTGCGTAGGACTTCATCCATGCCGTTCATTGTTTCTTCTAAATCCTTTTTACTCTCGGCTAGAATTACTACATCATCAGCAAATCATAGCATCTTTATCTTTTCACCTTGTACTGTTACTCCGAATCTAAATTGTTCTTTAACATCATTAACTGCTAGTTCCATGTAAAGATTAAAAAGTAACGGAGACAGGGAACATCCTTGTCGGACTCCCTTTCTTATTATGGCTTCTTTCTTATGTGTTTCAATTATTACTGTTGCTGTTTGGTTCCTGTACATGTTAGCAATTGTTCTTCTATCTCTGTATTTGAACCCTAATTTTTTTAAAATGCTGAACATTTTATTCCAGTCTACGTTATCGAATGCCTTTTCTAGGTCTATAAACGCCAAGTATGTCGGTTTGTTTTTCTTTAATCTTCCTTCTACTATTAATCTGAGGCCTAAAATTGCTTCCTTTGTCCCTATACTTTTCCTGAAACCAAATTGGTCTTCTCCTAACACTTCTTCCACTCTCCTCTCAATTCTTCTGTATACTTATACGAGTATAGTGAAAAAATAATGTTGTATGAAAAAGTTAAAAAAATTAAAACGGCATTTTTTAAAATTTGTATTTTCCCGCACCGTCAAAATCACCTCCCAAGAATATTTTTTGTCGTGTCTATGTGTTTTGTGTTAAATGGAAGAAACTAAAAAAAATTCCACTGAAAAATATACAACCAATAAAAAGTTAACTAAGATTTCTTTTTTCTGGGTAGGGGTGAATTATAATATAATTGTATTATTATTATTTTAAGTTTAAAAAAAGACGATATTTTTAAACTTTGATCGGCGTTCTCTTAATGTGGCCCCTACATTATGGGTGAGAACGTGTTTTATGGATGAGAAAGTGTTTTTTGGGGCTAGTTGCACTAATACTATGTTAAGGAAGGTATAAAAATAACAATCGATTACAAAATGTGCAATAATAAAAAAGATAGCTTTTTCGATTTTTGGTAAAGGGGTAAATTTTAGGGCTAAATATTTTTTTTTATATAAGCATGTACACAAGTACTAATCTTAATATTAAAATGGAGTTATATAGGCAAAATTCTGAGAAAATTAATTCTAAAGAAACTACCTACCCTACCACCTGAAGATTTTGACCCTAAACTTTTACCAAAAAAATTTTTCATATTCACGAGCCTACACCAGATTTCATTAAAATTCCAGATAAAATTTACTAAACTGTTAAACACGCCAACATAAATGCGAATATTACCTCCACTTATTTTTGTATTTTGGGGTCCCTAGGTCATGAAACGTTGAAAAATGCAAATATACTCATACCCCATATTTTGACAGAATATCATTTCTTCCTTCTTATAGTATAGCTCTAAAGTTATATGATTCAGGACAGTAATAACAAAATAATGATGCAGGAGATCCTAAAGAAGGTAAAATTAAAGGAGATAAATGTGGCGTTGGTAACATCTGTCTTTGACGACGCTAGAAAAATTGAATTTATTTTAACGTAAAAGAAATATTTCTACTATTTGTAACAGTTGTGGAGATTACCTGGAAAAACAAAAAAAAAAACTACCTCAGTATTTATATACTCTTTGTAGTATAGATTTTTTAAAATCAAATTGTAGATTACTTTATCAACTTAAAATATATATATATATATCATTCATTTTATTAATCGCCGCAGGTGATTAGTTCGTAAAATTCTTTCAACACAAAAAATGACCTAACAAAAGTTACTCAGATTGGAGAGGGGACATCTCATGGTGACCTTGGATTTGATCTTTAATCTGACCTTGACCGTTATTTCAAGGTTAACACGATTTTTTCAAATGGATTGATTATTTTTGACTCCACCAATGAAAATATCAGAAATTTTTACATTCAAAATGTAATCAGATGTATGAACTTTTTTTTTTACCTCTGAGTCCGCAGTTAAGCATTTTTTTTTCCGCAGAGTATGAGTTGAATGCTTTGTAGTGTGTGTGGAAAATTCCATGCCTGACCGGGATGGCATTTCATCCGGACCTCCGGGTGAAAGGCCGAGACGATACTACTCGTATGAGCTACCAGACGTATGAACTTGGAACGTTTTTGAAGATCATACGATCATACCATCAGAGATAGACATTTTTGAATGATCATCAGAGAGTCGTTCTTGAAGGTCAAACAATCAGAAATAGTGTTGTACGAGTTACACGTTTTTGAAGGCCACACAGTGTACCTGGAACATTTATATTCCAGACCATTTATCTTGCAAATTACGGGAAAGAACATAAAAATGAATTTACAGTATCATATAACACTATCTCTGATGTTTAGCCGTATGACCCTTAACAAAGGTTCAAGGTTATATGTGTGACAACATATTTCAATGCAAAGTTTTCTCCTCCTTTCATTGGTGGGGTCAAAAATAGGTTATTTTATTTGAAAAAATCGTGTTAACGTTGAAATAAGGTCAATATCACTAGGTGGTGTCACTCTCCAATCTGTGTAACTTTATTTTTGGTCATTTTTGTGGTATTGGTAGTTTACGAGAATAAAAGTATAACTCAGGCTAGATTTCCTTAACTACAACGGATCTTCCCGTCTACCGGCTCTACATCTGGCATGACAGGTCGGCCCGCTGGTTGGATCTTTTGTTTTATGCTTGCCTCTAACCCCTAGTGCAGGGCCGCCAGAACCGGGTATGCCGATCCTGACAACTGACACCAGCTGCCGGGTCTCGGTCGTTAGGTGCCTTAGCCTCTAATGGGGAACTCCCACCGGAACAGCGGTTTTAACTCCCTCCCCGTTGACATTAGATGACGTTCAATTGACTGTGGAATGCCGTAATTTACTTGGGAAAAAATTCCAGCTGTTCTTCGGAACCGGCACACCTTGGCATGCCGGCCCTCGCAGCTGGAGCTGTCCAAGGGTCTCTACACTATTAGCCCCTCCGTCGTTCCTCTGCACCTGCACTACTCATCGAACACCTTTCAGTGGGCCGCCGTCGATAGTATATGCAGCAGCAGGTCTTCCGGAGCCAGCCCACCGATGCCAGTACGTATCGGCTGCTCCGCTGCTTTAAGTCGGGGCCTCGCGTCAAACCGGTATAGATACGCCCCAAAGTTGCTATGACCTGTAAACATTTGTATGACATAGTAATTCATGTCCCCGTGTCTCCTAGAATACTACACCGTCAGGTCTGAGACCATCCTCCTAGTTCACTCCGCCTTCCTGTAGGTCCGCCAACGTTCTTGCCAAGTTTGTAGAGTCGCCGCTGTCGTCAAGATAGCGGCCATCGCAGCGTGCCTACAAATTATCTTCCGCACTAAAAGATCTATGGGAGGAACACCTGCCAGCACACATACCGCCTCATATGATGTTGTACTGTACCGAAAGAATTCCTAGCAGGGTTCATCGGTGCAGAATTTTCAGTCTAGAAAGGTTCCGTCGTATGGCCAGTGTGGGTCTCCACACCGGGGCTGCGTAAAGCACGATAGATGTAACTGCCGACATAATGACCCAGCGCTTCGACGCCCGCGGTGCGACCTGTGAAGACGTGAGGCATTTCAATGCTGTTAGTGTCCGTTCAGTCCGGCCACAAACCTCCACTATATGCTCACTAAACTTGCAAGCACGGTCAATGGTAATCCCCAGGTACTTGACCGTGCGCTTGAGCAGGAAATGATGTTCGCCCACCCGCAAAGCGATAGGCCCAGCTCTCCTTCTGCCTGCTAAGACAATGTACTCGCTCTTCATGGGCCCCAACTCAAGGCCGTGCTTCTTCATCCACCTATCTATTAAGGAAATTGCCGAGTTGCCGCGGTCCAGGAGCTCAAGTTCAGTCCGGCCACTGACAAAACCTGCCAGATTGTCGGCGTAGGCGATTACCTCTGTCTAGTCTGGGAGTTAAGGACCCCGTTATAGACAGTATTTCAAAGGAGGGAACCTAGAACAGATCCCTGCGGGACCCCCCTAACATCTAGAATCGCCTGAGATAATTAAAATGAATGCCCGGAAAAAGTTACAAGGTGAAATTCCGACCACACATTTCAATGTAAAATTTTCAGGTCTTTTCATTGGTGGAGTCAAAAGTAGGTGGTAATTCTATTTGAAAAAATCGTGTTAACCTTGAAATAACTGTCAAGGTCTAGTTAAAGGTCAAATAAAAGGTCGCCGTGAGGTGACTCCTTCCAATCTGAGTAACTCTTTTGTTTAGGTCATTGTTTTGTATTGTGCGTAGTTTACGAGAAAATCGCCTGGGGTAATTAAAATGAAACACTCACACACTATCACTCTCCCTCTCTCTCTCTCTCTCTCTCTCTCTCTCTCTCTCTATATATATATATATATATATATATATATATATATATTTTATGAAAACAAGTATAAATGAAATAACTTTCTTTTTTCAAAACATTTACTTACATTTAAACAGAAATTTAAAAAAGAAATCAGTGCTATGAATCGAAATTCAGTGACTGATTTCGTTGGTTGTAAAAATATATAAACTAACTTCATAAATTAACTTATCAAATATTCTGTGCAAAAAGCTCAGTGTGTGAAGGGATTTGGTTTTTATCGAATGTAAATCGTAAATGTAGCAAGTGATGCTCTTGATGTATGATTTGTTATGTGAACTTGACACAATCAATCTAAATGCAATCATATATCAGTTTAATTTCTGCAGGGAATGGTGTTATATTGCTGTTAGCTATGATCATACATCTGGTGGACTAATCAGTATTGTTAAGACACCCATACAAGAGCTAGAAATGGTGGAAAATTATTACTGGAAGAAGAGTAACATATATATGTAGATTTTTAGTGTACCGATAGGAATAAAAAAGACAATTTTTTTATGTCATTAACAAAAAGTAATGCTGAATAATTAATGGTGTTAATAAGGAAATTTATTATACTTAAAATTACAATAATTTCGGATAAAATTGCCGTTTATCCGAAATTCCATAACAATATTACGGACTCACATTTTTCAATAAATCATTACATTTTGTTGATCTAGATGATCCAAGAATAGGGATGTGGTATTTGGCACAAAAAAAAATGCTTTTAAGAAAGATGGAAAATCGTCAGATAAATATTAACACTATCTTTACAATTATTCTTATATCAATTGAAACACAAAAATTTATATTTTTCGCAGTTCGTTGTTATTCTTTTTGATAGGATTTATTTTGATTATAGAAAAGCGTCAATAAATTATTTTTTTTTGAATCGTAAACTTTATTCTTACGTGTATTTTTCTTTGGAAATTCTTACGTCAAACTTTAACATTAAAATGTCTGGTAATCATTGTTTAGCTAGTTATCCAACAGCATTGTTTGAACTTATGTGAAAAATATACAGTTTTTGCGATATGTAATTATCTGATGTTCTCGCTAATTACAAAAAAAATATATATATATTTATGTAATTATTTCGTATTATTGTATACAATAATTATTCAAATAAAAATCATTATACCTAATAACTTTAAATTTTAGATCTTTTATTCTAATTGAAACATGACAAATAGTGATAAACTGAATTATTTTCCCTCTTTTTAATATTTCTACAATTTATAGTAATTGTTAAATCTCTACTCAGCCACTTCTGACTTCATTTATATATCTTTGCTAGAACATGTTAAATATGTGACCCAAAGGGCAAAGGCCGTCAGGGCTTCACTATACCCAGTACTGAACTGTGCCAGCCCATATCCACTGGCGACCAACTTGCTAATTTTTCGGCTATACGTCCTGCTAACTCTAACATATGCTTAACCGGCATGCTTTGTTGAACTCCACACTTCAAAAAAAATTAGAAGCCGTTCAAAACATAGCGTTGCGGACGATATTTGGAGCACCGTGGTTCGTCAGAAATACAACTCTTCGCTACGATGCGGGAGTACACACCGTATCCAAGGTGGGAGTGGCGCAGGCTCGCAGACTGTTCGGGAGAGCGGCCGTGTACGAACACGACCATCTCCGGGACATCTGCCGAGAGAACCGTACTCCACAGGATATAAGAAAACGGCCTCATGCCGTATTAAACGAACCACTGTGGAGGCGGTACGACAATCAAAAAATGACAAACCAGGCTTAGGAACCTCTATATCGCGTAACCTATGAATGGAAACCGCGCAAAAATTCCAGCCGCGAAAGTGACCGTTTTCCCAATTATATTTTGTTAAAACTATAAAAAGCTAGACATCACCCCACACTGTCCCACGAAGAGAACACAATTTCATTTAGTCAGCATATGCGACTCCCTCCGGAGAACGGGTCGCATTTCTCCCCTCAAATAACTAGAGCTCCGGTAGGCGCAATCCTGCTAGCCCATAGGTGCTGGTACCGAAAGTACTTCAGCGGATGGACTGAAGAGGAATCACGCCGGGATTACTAGGCTCAAAAGCTTAGTCTATCACGGTCAGAACCAAAAATAAATTACACCATGGTCCATACGGATAAGAACGAAAATTACCCAATCCGACCATAAATAAAACTTAAAATTTATAATCGCCACTAAATAACCGATGAAATCCGCCCGTTAATAGAAAGATACAGCAGCTTGGGACATTGTCCAGGCTCTACAATCTGTAGAGAGAAATATTGAAACTCCCGCCATTCTTGCATTCCTTTTCGTTATATATCTTTAATATTCTTAAATGTTTTAATCATAAATTAATGGTAACTCCTAAAACAGGACTCTTGTCCTCAAGGAGTACCTAATTTTCCAAACTATTATTAAATCACAAGTTATTATTTCATCATAAATTATTGCATCACAATTTTTAATTAGAAAACTATAGTTACTCTTGTGAGCCTGTTGTAGGTCAACAGAAGTATTTATATAATTCATAAGCTATGTCTAATTTTTAACTTGGTTGTATATTGTAAATTATATTGCTTTGTTTGTCTTAAAAAGTATATTCTTAATATGGAAAATAAATTAATAATATTAGTAAAATTACTACATAAAAATATATTTATAAAATAATTACATGAAATATAAACCAAATTATAAATATAAAAACAAATTATAAGTTAATAAATAGATGCATTTAAGATTCATACACGTATTAATTATTTCAATGTAAATATATGAAATAAGTTTTAGGTAAACTTAAAAAAACTAGATAAAGTATTGTATGACTTTCATGGCTACTAATAATAAAAATTAAAAGAGTTAAACACAAAATATATATATATTCGAGTATATATATATATATATATTTAAGAGATGAGGAATAATTATTAATAATTTTTTTTTCTAAAAATATTCACATATAAGTTAAGCTTAAAAATTTTCCTTAAGAAACTTTTTCTCTAAATCTAACACCTTTAATAAAAATAAAAAATCTGACGACTTCCATGTACACTTATTAAATTAGATATATATTTTTTTTTAAATGAAAAGTACATAAAATTTTATTTCATTAATTACTTCTGATATTGTTTTATTATTATTATTATTATTTTTTTTTTTGTTACAATTGAATTATTATTTATTGTAGTTTTATTTTTACAATCAGAGATTAATAATTATTAATAAATCAATATATTAAAATTCAAAAACAAGAGGTAAAAGAAAACAGTTGAAATCCTATTCGAACAGATGTGTCTTCCCCTTGTAAGATCGAAATATTTCATTAACTAAAATTTGGCTATAACTCGGGAACCAATGGAAATAAGTACCACTTATGATGAATCGTTGAAATGTTCTCGATGACGGCTTATTACTGGAGTTAAGAAAAAGTAAAAAATCCAAATATTTTGAATTTGTACGTACTTACGTACGAACGTCACGCCGAAACGTAATATCTCAACCCCAGCGCTACCTAGCGGATCCATTTAAAAAAAAAAAATATTTCTTTTCACGTAAATGATATATATTATTAATTTGAGTCAAATCGGACCATAAATACAATTTTTCCTAATATCTCAATTCCAGCGCCATGTAGTGGGGCCATTTTTTTCAGAGATTATTTCTTTCCATGTAAGTGGCAAATATTTTGAATATGAGCCAAATCGAACCATATATACGATTTTTCTAAATATCTCAACCCCAGCGCTACTTAGCGGGTCCATCTTTTGCAAAAATATCTCTTTTCACGTAATTCAGTTGTAAAAAATTTAGATATACAGATATACAGATCAGTGTTCAAAATACAAAATCAGAACATTTCTACAGCATCGGTTTTAAACGTGGTTATAACTCTACTCTTACATTACATCTTGCGCATGCACCGTTTCATTTTATTTAGTTCTACCACTCATTTAGTGGCGCTAGTTTTATGCTTCAAATTTTACCAATTCCAATACATGGGATCCCCAATCCAGTTTATAGAGATCAATGATCAAATAGGACCATAATTAAAATTCTTCGAAATATCTCCACCCCAGCGCCACCTAGCGGGTCCAAACTAATTCAGAAACCTTCACGGGCGTGCGCACAACAAATCACCAAAATTTCATCGCGATCGGTTGAATGGTATAGGAATGCATACGGTACAAACAAACATTCATTTATATATATATTATCGTTATTAGTCGGAATTTTATTTATGCGATAAATGCTACGTCTGCTCAAGAATTAATAATTAGAGTAACATAAAACGTAATACATAAAACATATATGAATAACAGAGAACTGCTTTTTCTATATTTTAAAACAAATGTCGTGTATACTTTCTTCGTAGTTACTGGTTAATACGCATCACAGTCTATGTTAGTTGCCTCCCTCTGTTATGACTAGTACAGCGCTGCGCATCACTCGCTGACCGGTCAACAAGCTACACAGACTTGTCTGGACAGGCATAAAAGAATCGTTTATTGCGTTGCTTACGACGTATTAATAATGTTCATCAGGTGAGTTCTGTTTTCATTTTTTCTTTTTATATTTCATTATAAATGTTATATTCAATTTAAAAGACCTTTAATTGAATCTTTAGTGTCGTGAATAGTGTTTTGTAATTTATCGGATATAAAAAATTGTCTTCGTATGCTAAATACTTGTTTATCGTATGGAGTAAGACAATATTAGACATTACACATTTTCCTTATCATTATCATTTTTTATATCGATTTTTATATCATTTAACATAATTAAAATAGTATTAATTTAACATGTTACCCACTTTTACGGTACTTACGTATTAACGCCACCGTAGCTACAGCTTTATTTAAAAACAAAGTAGTCAATCGGATTTCGGTGTAAAATGAACAGTCTCTTTATTAATTTTAATAAATGGTTATTTATATTTATTTATTTTATAAATATAATTTAACCAAACTTAACCTACGCTCGCTTCGCTCTCTAACCTTGACTAATTAACAGGAGTGTTTTGATTATTTAAATAATAAATAATTGCAATAATTACTGAATTTATTAAATAAATACTCAAAAAATTACGGTGTACCGAAATCCGATTACTACTTCGTTTTTAAATAAAGCTGTAGCTGCGGTGGCGTAATACGTAAGTAGCACTTTTACTTCCTTGTACGAAGTAAAGGAAGTATTCTGATTGCGAAATATTCGGTTTTAAGATTTCAATGGAAATATCCATTTTGACCATCCCTGAATCCATTTTGACTGGTTTCAGTGTGAAATCTGTACGTACGTATGTATGTGTACGCATCTAACATAACTCAAAAACGATTAGTTGTAGGATGTTGAATTTTTGGTTTTAGAACTGTTGCAACATCTAATTGTGCACATCCTCTTTTGATAGCAGTCGACTGAACCAAGAGTGTCCGAAAAAGCCCAAAATCCAAAAAATTTGGATTTTGGACTTTTTCTTAACTGCAGTGATAAGCACTCATTGAGAATTTTTCAACGATATATCATAGTGGTACTTATTTTCATTGGTTCCAGTTATAGCCAAATAAAATTTTAATTAATGAAATATTTGGGTCTTACAAGGGGAAGGCACATTGGTTCGAATCAGACTTCATTTTTTTTTTATTAAAGTTTTCCTTTTTAATTTAAATGTATTGATTTATTAATAATAATTATTAACCTTTGAAAAAAAAAAATTTACGATAAATAATAATTCAATAATAACAATGAAAAACTATGAAAAAGTAGAAGCTATTATTAAAATAAAATTTTATGTACTTTTCATTTTAGAAAAAAATTGTATATGTAATCTAATAGGCGTACAAGTAAGTCATGTGGTGTCCACATCACATATTTATATTATATGTAAATCTTAGCGTCAAAATGTATTTTTGTTTGTATGTCTTATCTACTTAACTTTAGATGATTTATGAACCACTAAATGAATATAAATGATGTTTTATTATTAACTTTATTACACTGTACGGATGATTTTTAATGTAAATTTATCTAAATAATTAACTTATTGGATGAATATTAAATTAAATTATCAATTTAATATTTTTTTTTTGTCTTCAGTCATTTGACTGGTTTGATGCAGCTCTTCAAGATTCCCTATCTAGTGCTAGTCGTGTCATTTCAGTATACCCTCTACCTCCTACATCCCTAACAATTTGTTTTACATATTCCAAACGTTGCCTGCCTGCACAATTTTTCCCATCTTACGGTTCCTCCAATATCAAAGTGACTACTCCAGGATGCCTTAGTATGTAACCTATAAGTCTGTTTCTTCTTTTAACTGTATTTTTCCATATGCTTCTTTGTTCAACAATTTGCCGCAATACCTCTTTATTTGCCACTTTATCCACCCATCTGATTTTTAACATTCTCTTATAGCACCACATTTCAAAAGCTTCTAATTATTTTTTCTTAGGTACTCCGATCGTTTCATTTCCATATAAAGCTACGCTCCAAACAAATACTTTCAAAAATGTTTTCCTGACATTTAAATTAATTTTTGATGTAATTAAATTATATTTAAATTACATTTCTTACTGAAGACTCGTTTCGCTTGTGCTATTCGGCATTTTATATCGCTCCTGCTTCGTCCATCTTTAGTAATTCTACTTCCCAAGTAACAAAATTCTTCTACCTCCATAATCTTTTCTCCTCCTATTTTCACATTCAGTGGTCCATCTTTGTTATTTCTACTACATTTCATTACTTTCGTTTTGTTCTTGTTTATTTTCATTCGATAGTTCTTGCGTAGGACTTCATCTATGCCGTTCATTGTTTCTTCTAAATCCTTTTTACTTTCGGCTAGAATTACTATATGATCAGCAAATCGTAGCATCTTTATCTTTTCATCTTGTACTGTTACTCCGAATCTAAATTGTTCTCTAACATCATTAACTGCTAGTTCCATGTAAAGAATAAAAAGTAACGGAGACAGGGAACATCCTTGTCGGACTCCCTTTCTTATTACGGCTTCTTTCTTATGTTCTTCAATTTTTACTGTTGCTGTTTGGTTCATGTAAACGTTATAAATTGTTCCTCTATCTCTGTATTTGAACCCTAATTTTTTTAAAATGCTGAACATTTTATTCCAGTATACGTTATCGAATGCCTTTTCTAGGTCTATAAACGCCAAGTATGTCGGTTTGTTTTTCTTTAATCTTCCTTCTACTATTAATCTGAGGCCTAAAATTGCTTCCCTTGTCCCTATACTTTTCCTGAAACCAAATTGGTCTTCTCCTAACACTTCCTCCACTCTCCTCTCAATTCTTCTGTATAGAATTCTCGTTAAGATTTTTGATGCATGACTAGTTAAACTAATTGTTCTGTATTCTTCACATTTATCTGCCCCTGCTTTCTTTGGTATCATTACTATAACACTTTTTTTGAAGTCTGACGGAAATTCCCCTTTTTCATTAATATTAATATTAATATTAATATTAAATATTAATAATTTAATATTAGTAATATTAAACTATTAATAAGTATTATTAAATTAATTATTAGTAATTAATAGAAAGCTTTTCATATTTTACAAGGTGTGTTATGCAGTAAAATATTAATATATACCGTTTTTATAAAATATGGGAACACTTAAATTTATTTTTAATTGATATAAAAGAAAATTAAATTTAGAAAGTTCTTCTACCTCAAAATGAACTAAATTTTTGGTATAAGATCACCACACCCCGAAATACCTAAAATTTTGAGTCGGGGTCCAACTCAAACCTTTGTATGAAAAAACTAGATTTTGATATCATATCAAAGGGCATTGAAAAGGTAATTATATAAAATTATGAACTCGCATTTGATTTTTATAATGTTTTGAATGTACCTTATTTTAGAATCTAACTTAATCGTTACAATTGAAATTATTCGTCGGAAACAACTTTTCATCCCAGAGTTACGTCCCTCGTAAGTAAAACAATACTTCACCAAAAATTTCGTAACTCATCGCTGTACAAGTATAATAACATATATTACTTGGGTTGTTAGATACTATTACTAGCCGGCCTCCGTAGCGTCTCGGCCTTCCATCCGGAGGTCCCGGGTTCGAATCCCGGTCAGGGATTTCACACACGCTAAAAATCATTCATCTCATCCTCTGAAAAAATACCTAACGGTGATCCTGGAGGTTTAACACAAAAAAAGATACCATTATTAACAGCTATTTTCTATTCATTAACAAAACGAAAATTCTCGATTTTTTTTTGTTGTTGAATAAAAAAACATTTTTTAAAATTAAATAGTGCAGATTAAAAAATCTTGAAGGTTCTGGGACGAATCCCTGTCAGGCATGATATTTTAACACGCTACAAAATTATCATTCATCTCATCCTCTGTAGTAATACGTGACGATGGTTTCAGAAGTTAAAGAAAAAAATATATAGAGTTATTGATGATATCTTCGATATTTAATATAATTATTTTCCACGAATTATTTATTAAAACTAATGGGTAAAGATATAACCCGATAAAAATGATTTATGGAATATTGGTATTTAAATTCAACTCAACAGTTTATTCCAATTAACACAGCGTTTGATTGTTTTAAAATTTTGTGTTAAAAAGGGAATCTGTTGTCTGGATTTGATTCAGTATTTTGTAGCTTATTATTGAAATAAAATTCTAAATATAAATGTTGATATATTATTATTAATTTCAGTAGTAACATTATCAAATCATTTTGATATAGAACCAGGTAGGCTATTTGTTATTGTAAGGTTTCTGTTTCTGGTTGTCCGTGCAGACACGTTGCATTAATGTACGATTAACATGTGTAACAGCAGATGGTCATTACATATGTTTGGGTATATATTTATATATATATATATATTTTACATACATATACATAGATGACGAGATTGAACGGGCTGTGAAGCTTATTACGCAATTTGTCATCATTTAATTTTCTCATAAATTAATTGTGGTCTATTTTTTTATTTTTCCAGTAACAAAACTTAATTTTAATATTGTTATATAAATGAGAAATAAATATTTAATTTATTTTCCCTTTCATGGTTCAATTTTTTCTTAAACCTTTAAAGAAAACGAATAGAAAGTTTGATTCTAAGTAAAATGGTATGAATTAAGTCTTCCAAAACTGAATATAAACGTAAGAATTTTGTAGTTTATTTTGAATTTATTATCTATTTAACAAATTTATTTTACGAAAAACATAAAGTTGTGTGTCTTTTATCCGAGTTTCTCAAAAATTACTAAAAATACAATTCGGGGACCTATTTTTTCAATTTTTCAGGTCAGATTTCATAGAAAACCACTAAATTTACTTCTTAATTTTGGTTTCATGAATTACAGTCTTGCTTAATTTTACTAAAGGCGCAGAAAACTGGGCAAAATCTTTCGCCAGTCAACATTCGCTAACGAAGAATTTCCGAAACTATGTTTATAAGAAATTTCTTTTTATTTTCATTAGTAGATGTCACAAAAGTGTTTAACTTCCGGAACCACCATTACGTATTGCTTCAGAGGATAATATGAATGATTTTTAGCGTGTGTGAAAATGCCATGTCTGACGTGATTCGAACCCGGGACCTCCGGATGAAAGACCGATACGCTACTACACGCGGCATCGCAAAAGTGTTACATTCTTCCTGAATCACTTAATAATTTGAATTCCTTAAACTTTCAAATAATTTTATTTGGTTTTAGTTTTATGAATATCTCAAAAATGATATTTTCTACAATTTCGTTTAAAATCTATTTGTTTATCAAATATATTTATTCCAAATCCAAAAAGTAAGTATTATGTATAAAAGGCTAATTTTTCAAAAAGATTTTTCAAATAAAAAAAAACATAAAACCATTAATTTTGCTTCATAATTTATGTCCAGAAATTTCAGTATCGTTGAAACAGAAATTAACCCAAAAATTATTCGGATATCCGAAAGATAAGATTTTTATTTTATTACAAGTATAAGCTTTGTCTTCGGTACTCACAATATGAAAAAATATCTTCAGACGAACTTTTTTTTTCTTTTTTTTTTTTTATTGTCACCCACGGAATGTAACGGGTGATTTAAAAGCACTTTAAAATTTTAAAAAGCATATATAAATTTATCGAGATAACTTACAGATTCGGTCGAGGTTTTTTTTTCATAGAAAACACATCAGGTTTGTCATCTAACATTCACTTTGATTCAGTACGGCTTCCGTTTTTAATGCAACTTACATACCCTCTAAAGTCTATTTCATTCCTGACTGTAGCCAGCAAGTCGAGCGTTACCTCTGCAGCTGCGGCATTAATGTGAGGTCTTAGCTCGACAAGATCAGCAGGCAAAGCTGGTACATAAACCAGATATTTAATGAAATAGCACTAGAAAAAATTTAGCAGGATCAAATCTGCTGGTGAGGTGGCCAAGCAACTGGAACTTTGCGACTGATCCATCTGGGAATCGAGTATCAAGAAAATCACAGATGTCTAGATGGTAGTGAGGTGATGCCCCGTTTTGCTGATAGTAATGGTGTCTTCATCGTCTAACTAAGGAATTAGAAAATTTTGAAGCACATCTAGATAAACGATACTATTTAGGTTGCCTTTTGGAAGAAGAACGGACCGTAAAATTTTTCTTTGCTTAGGGCACAACACCTAGTCTGAACGTAGGTTTGGTACCAAGAGTAATTTTAATGCCTACTCCTAGTAGATATTGGTTTGTTCGGCATTTCTACTGCCACCACCCTATTTGGTCGCCCTAAAGCATAAGACCGAATGTCTGTGCCACAAACGGCAAATGAGCCTCGGTAAATGCCATAACGGTAAATGAGGCCTTTCACCCGGAGATCCTGGGTTGAATCCCGGTCAGGCATGACATTTTTCACATACGCTACAATCATCTCATCCTCTGCGAAAAGAATTACTTGACTGCAGACCCAGAAGTTAAAAAAAAAAGCTTCTAGAGCTTACGTAACAGAGTGAGCGGACTAAGCGCGATGCCATACACCATCCACCGGCTTACTTGTCCCAACCGCTCACTTGTCATATATTTGCTAAAATAGATAGGCGCATCCCGTCAACTACTTACAATATATATATATATGACATCCATAATGAAATTTATTTTGTTTAGGCAGCAACTCTCTGCCACGCCTAGGTCGCTGAATGCCAACAAGTACCTGTTCACCATTTAATGGCGCTTGGAGCCATAATAATTGGCTGGTGATCAGTCATAATCAGGGTTAGTTTACCACGGCAATGCGGTAAGAGTCTTTTAAGCAAACTACGGATGCCGATTTAACAGAGCAACCGCATCTTGGAACTCTCACACGGTCCAACAATGCGGCTCTCGCCACATTGATTCGCCGCTTACGAGTGGACAATTTTTCCCCCTGACCTCTAAGTTCCAGGGTGGCTCAGTCTCTGGCTCTCCCAAGAGCAGAGCATTCAAACATCAGGTGTTCATTTGACTGTACCTCCCTGCAGACGCACAGCTCATCAGCTCCCAAGCGGAAGTAATCCTAATAAGCTAACTACCGTAGTCTCTTCGAAAGTTAAGTTGAATTACAGTTGCTGACAGAAAATCGTGAACCACAGCGAGTACGTTCCGCACCAACAAATGTATCCATTTTTAACAGCATTGGTGAAAGCTCTGGTAGCCGAATTTGGTACTAATGAACTACGTGTGTCAAAATTTGATGTGTTTTGCTATGAAATAAGAACTCAACCAAATCGATAAGTTATCTAAATAAATTTCTATATGATTTTAAAGTTGTGAAGTCCTTTTTGAAGCACTCGGTTGCAAAATTATTTGTTTCTTTTTTATTGTTAACCTGTTATATATACATCTCACATTATATATATATATATATATATATATATTGAATGCTTGTTTGTCCCGTACGCGTTCCTGTACCATTCACCCGATTGCGTTGAAACTTTGGTGAGTTATGCCCGCGAAGGTTTCTGAATTAGTTTTGACCGCTAGGTGGCGCTGGGGTCGAGATATTTCGAAAAATTGTATTTTTGTTCCGATTTGGCTCATAGACAGAATATGTGTTTCTTGAATAGAAAGCAATACTTCTACAAAGATTAGACACCCTAGATGGCACTGGGGTTGATATATTTAGAAACATTGCATTTATGGCCCAATTTGGTTCATATTCACAATATATATTCTCGTAATTACTTGAAAAGAAATATTTAAAAAAAAATTGGTTCCGCTAGATGGCGCTGGGGTTGATATATTTAGAAAAAAATCGTATTTATCGATCGATTTGGCTTATATTCAGAATACGTATTAGTTACGTGAAGAAAAAAATTTTTACAAAAACTATAACCGCTAGGTGGCGCCGGTGTCGAGATATTTACAAAACAAACAAACAAATATACAAACAGACTTTCTTCTTTTATATATAGTAAAGGTAATGTTCGTACGTTGTCCGCTACAGACTAAAAAACTACTGGACCGATTTACCGGGGGTAAAAATGGAAAAGGGGAAACGGGAAAAAGGGATAACGTGAAGGTTAAATTTTGCCAAGTTCCGTAATGTTCAGTTTTGTAATGTTTTATCAAACTTTCAATTGTGTTAATTTAATTTATATATATACTCAAAACTAGCAATAGCAAAGCATTGCCAGGTCTGTTAGTATATATATCTATATATGCATAAAAACACACACATACAAGCACGTCTATATCTTATTTTTACCAGAAGAACATACTGTTAAATTTTTCATGATTCATCCTCTCTCTCCAGTTAAAGTATGGTTTTGTGTAAGTGTGTGTGTGTGTGTGTGTGTGTTTGTTTGTTTGTTTGTTTGTTTGCTCGCGTTCGTGTGTGTATTTAATATATGCTTTAATTGAATATAAAAGTTCATATTAGTGGAATATATATTAAAAACCGTCTGTTTTACATGTCTGAATTTTATTTTAACAGAAACTTATATCACAAGAAAAGCTGTAAACATTTTAATAAAATTTGTTACATGTTAATTCAGTATACTATAGGAAAGAAAGAAATATCAAGCTTTTAGAATTTTAAATTCTATAATCTATTTTAAAATGTTTGAATAGCTAATATCCACAGTAAACATCTGTTAAGTCGATGAAAAAATATCACTTTTGATATCCACATCCATTATGGTTTTACTTCACAAAATATTGTCAAATGACTTTATAACAATTATAAATAAAAAAGAGGATATTACAATTTAATTGCTTTAAAATGTATAATTCTGTTTCCAATAAAAATAAATAAACGACATTCAAAAATAAAAAAGAAATGTAAAAATGGGATTTATTTTCATAAGGAATACTGGAATTTTCCGTAAAAGTAGTAAAGTGAAGGATATAGACTACGAATTTTCTTGGATTTATCCAAGAGATGGAGGGAGTGTGCTGTTTTTTCCTCCAGGTAACGAGAAATGCCCTTTTCATCTTCTTCTTCTTCATCTTCTTCATAAGTTGGTAGCACTGACTCTCACTATAAGGGTTACCGTAGAATATTCCACTTCGGTGACCTCCTCTTTTCTTATTGTAACCTACAGAACCTTATATGATAGCTCAGTTAGACCCTAACAAAATAGTACCTCCTTACCTTTTACATTTTTTGTGATTTCATTCATGTTACATTCCCGAATTAGTTTTTTTTTGTTCACCTTAATATTCTTTTTCTGGAAAAAAATTCAAAGTCGTCGTGTTCTCTCTTTGTTGGATTTTTTTTTGTCATATTATTATTTTACAGATCAACTACTAGCGGGAATCTTTTTTTTTGGTTAAAAAAGATGTATGACGTAAAGTTATCTTAAATAAATCACTTTCCGTTTTTGTTAGTATTATTACGTTTTTTAAAAATAAATTACAAAAATAATAATAGTTGTTATTTGTTGTAAAAGAACTAAATAGTAAGTGGTAAAATTCCTAATTTTCTATTTAAAAATTCTATTATCGTAACTTTCCTGCCTTCCTTCTTAATACAATTTTATTTTTAATATGCGTTATCGTTTTTAAATATTAATAAATTAATTATACAATACTTAGAACACAACTGCGAAAAAAATGTTCATAAAAAAAATCTGGGTCCAATTTGACACCCTCCTTTTTTTTCTGTAGAGATGGGGAATCCATTTTACATAGAGACGCTAAAGCAGTGTCGGAATCGCTAACAGGTCCCGCTAGATTTTAGCATCGTCTAATGATCGCTTACGCCAATTTAAAAATTTATCAATGATTCTCTATAAATCTACTGCCGTGAATATTTAATACCGTGAATTGCAATTAACACGCAAATTACAACGCACACATTTACGATAGATTCGATAGCGATAGAAGTATCGACTCGACTGAGACCGGTAGAAATTGAACGAGGTGCAGCATTTATACACGTTTGCGCAGAGGATCGCGTAGAAATTTGAGACAAATCGGAACTTCTCGCGAAGCCGCAAGAATATCCGATATAGTGGATATAAGTCAAAGAGTAATAGAGAGGCATCGATTCTAGTTTGGTCAATGCAGCGGATCGCGTTGCCAAATATCAATAAATTTACTTATTCTTGGTAATTTGTAAGATTTGCAATTAAGGTCGTAGCGTATCTTTAGCGTCAAAATACTCAAAATATTGTATACATAATTATTGTACGCGATGAAAATTATGATTGAAAATCGGGTCGCAAATACTGAAAGGTTGAGAAACGCTGCCGTAAGGTATTATTTCAGAGGATGAATGAGGATGCTATGTATGAATGTGAATGAAGTGTAGTGTTTTACAGTCTCAGGTCGACCATTCCTAACCCACCGGGTTGGTCTAGTGGTTAACGCGTCTTCCCTAATCAGCTGATGTGGAAGTCGAGAGTTCCAGCGTTCAAGTCCTAATAAAGCCAGTGGTTTTTTTACGGATTTGAATACTAAATCGTGGATGCCGATGTTCTTTGGTGGTTGGGTTTCAATTAACCACACATCTCAGAAATGGTCGAACTGAGAATGTACAAGACTACACTTCATTTACATTCATGATATGTATGAATTCATCCACTGAAGAATTATCTAAACGGTAGTTACCGTTGGCTAAATAGGAAAAAGAAAGAAAAAGGTCGACCATTCCTGTGATGTGTGGTTAATTGAAACCCAAGTACCAAAGGACTGGATGTTTTGCGAAGATTCTGTGGAACATACCGAAAAGTTGGACATACAACAGAATAGGGCGGGTATCGCACAGTACACACCAGATACCCTTGTGAACTACATTACAAAACGAGGAACATTGGAGGAGAGTCAACACATATGCCACCGAGGTAATCAGGAGTAAATATCAAGAGGAGTGGCGCCGAGGCTATTAGTATAGGGACAGGACGATAGCCCCAGTGGTGAGGGCGGCATGCCCAGTGTGCCAGCGCCAGTGAACCTCTGGGGACTCTAGGGGAAGGTAGGCAAGTAAAAGAGAAAAGACCCGGCGCTATATTTGGGCACATATGACTCGACACGGCGTTAACAAAGGGCACAATAAAGACTCCTGAAAAGAGCTGATCGGCGAGCCGACCTAGCATGCCGGATGTGGCTCGTTAGAGTAACCAGACACTCCTCCGAGAGGAGTTCTACCCATCAGTCTGGACCGACCTAGAGGAGTAGAGGGAATATAAAAATGTACCAAAGGACACGTTATCCACGATCAGTATTCAAATCCGTATAAAAGTAACTGCCTTTGCTAGGATTTGAATCGTAGAACTCTAGACATTGAAATCAGCTGATTTGCGATGACGAGTTCACCACTAGACCATCCCGGTAAAAATAAAAAATGTGTATATTTATATTTCTCCTGTGAATTTACAACTCATTATTATCAGAGCCTTAACAGTAACTTATTTTAAATATAATCCAGTGTTTCTTAATTTAAAAAATGTAAATTAAACATTTTTTATCACCCGTTGATTAAGGTGAATTATGTTCACCTGCTTTACCAAGTTCCCAGGTTCAATTCCCAAGTAGAGTCTGTAAAATGTATAACGAGTAAATGTAATCAGTTATGACGTAATAGTTAAAATTACATGTAATGAAAATTTTTTATTTTGAATTTTATTTAATTTTTTTTTTCTGTATTTTTTGAAAAATATAAAATAGAATTAATATAAATAAAATAATTTAAATTGAATTCTAAATACAGATATTTAATAAATTTGATTGCGTGTGTACGTCTGTGCGTGTTGGAATTTGTTCACAATAGTCTGCAATAGTCTATGAACTATTTTGTGGGTTGTTAACACACCCCTGAATATCCACCATCTCATACCGTTTTCATTATCTCTTTCTCACTCTCTCGCAGTCCTATTCCCATTTTACCACTCGTTTTCCCATACTCCTTTTCTTCTTCACCCTTCTCTTTTCCTACCGTTCTACAACTTGTTCAAACTTGGTGCAGTCGTAAATAAAACAGTTTGTTTTGAGTTGACGCAAAACATTCTATATATCACCGCTAGACTCAGCGGTAAAATTATATTTCTCATTACAGTGTATTACTGAAAGTTTACTGGACATACGGAGGGACAGTTTGTTCAAATTACAGTACTCGCAAGTTTGTTTGTGTCTGTGCGTCCGTATAGTTATTTTATCACTATCTTTTGCTTTTATTCTGTATGTGTAATTCCATTTAGTATACTTTTTTGGCTGTTCTCAAAGAAAGTAGAGAATGTCGAATGTAATTCATTTTTCAAAAAAACATTATTTTATGTCATTTATTTCATAAATATAATTTTGAGTTGGCCTCTGCCATTGTGCTTTTTTACTCTCCACGTCTACGGGTATTTTAAATATGTAAAACAAAGATTTTTATTTTTCATATAATAATGCTTTTGAGTAATTTATAAGTTACTATAATATAAATAAATTATTTAAAAATTTTTCCACATTTTTTTTTTTTTAATTTCAAATAATATAATTTGTATTCTTTTACTTATGCCTATTAATAAATTACAAAATATTCTAATAATATTCATATTATATAATAATAATAATATGTTTAAGTATTGAATTAATATGCCTAAACTTAAATTAATAATAATTTTAATTTTTGCCTGTTTTCATTTCCTTCACTAATTGCATTAAAATTAACACTGATCTAAAAATTGGGAAATATGTTTTAGAGGAACTAATATTTCTTCTTTTAATATGGCTTCACTTAACTAACAAACTTGTCTTAAATATTTTAACCGTTCTCCTTTTTTATTCAGGGCTTTAACAAAATTCTTCTTTACCTCAATTTTATATATATATATATTTGGCAAAATGACGTGCGAATGGTTGACAAAAGGAACACAGTTAATATTTTTTTGTCCTGGAGTGAAAGTATTTCTTTTTGACCCCTCTTTAACCACATAACCCTTACCCGTAGGGGAAGACACCCACCACCACTCTCTCCGTATCTAGCCCTTATGGGCTTTACTGGAGATCATCTTCAAAACCTCGGCTTCGATATATGTCAGTCCGCCTCAGCCAGGAAAACACCGATGTGAAAACCACAAGTGACATTCTTATCGGTAAACTACTGTCTATAAAAAACTGTCTTTAAAGAAAAACATGTCAATCAATTCTTAAACAAGACTAATGGACTAAATTACATCGAAGGAACTGAACTAACTGGACTATTTACACCGAAATAGGTAAAGTTGAGTACAGCACGCAACGCCAACGCACAATAAAAACAAACGTAAAAACATAAAACAAAACAAAATCATAAATCAAAACAATAAGAATACAGCTGCTGGTCCGGATGAAATCCATTATAATATGATCAGGCAGCTGAATACCACTGCAAAGCGTAGATTATTAGAACTTTATAATAAAATATGGCGGGATGGAACGTACCCGCAGCAGTGGAAAAAAGCTCATGTTGTTCCAGTACCAAAGAAAAATAAAAATTTAACAGACCCAATAGCTATCGTCCTATTTCTTTGACGTGTGCTATGGGAAAAATACTGGAAAAAATGATTAATAATCGACTCGTCTGGGTTTTGGAAAAAGAAAACCTGATATATCACCGTATCAAGCAGGTTTTCGGCAATACCATTCTACCACCGATCAAATGATCAACTTAGAGAACGTTATATATAACAGCTTTATTACAAGGAAACATTGTGTCGGAGTCTTCTTTGATCTTCAGAAGGCTTTCTATATGACCTGGCGTCATGGTATAATGCTCCAGATACATGAATGGGGCATTCGTGGCAACCTGCCAGTCTTATTGAGCAACTATATGAATGACCGTACTTTCCAAGTACGAGTCAACAATGAATATTCATGTGAAAAAATCTTGGAAAATGGCATACCGCAGGGTTCACCGTTGAGCGGTACCTTGTTTACCATTGCCATTAATAAATTGATATTAGCCATTCCAGCAGATATCAGCAAAAACGTCTATGTTCATGATCTGGCAATTGTGTATGCCAGCAACAAGACTGCTATGGTGAGGTACAAATTGCAACGAGCGATCAATGCTCTAAATGAAGTTGCAAGGAATAACGGATTCCAATTCTCACCAGAAAAAACGTGCTGTGCACACTTTTGTAGGAAGAGAATTCCTCATCAAAGTCCTGCGTTGACAATTGATGATAATCCAATACAATATAAAGACAATACAGCATTATAAAATGTTTATCGAACTTAAATTGGGGCTCAGACAAAGACACATTATTGAGATTGTATATAGCATTGGTTCAATCTAAACTAGACTACGGATGTATCGTATATTCATCCGCTAGAAAGTCGCATTTAAAAAAGTTAGACGAAGTTCATAATAGCGGAATAAGATATGCAACTGGTGCATTCCGCACAAGTCCGGCGGCTAGTCTGATGTCTGAAGCTGGAATAATGCCACTACATTATAGAAGAGAGATCCTTTTACTAAGATACGCAGCAAATATATGGGTTTATCCTGCCCATATAAATAATAAATTTTTCAATAACCATCCCATGGCTGCATTATACGAACGTCGTGCTACCTATTCCAGACCAGCCGGAATTAGGTACCACGAATTAAGCAGAAAATACGAAATTGCCTTTCCAGATACATTGGCAATTTCTACTAGAGAAATACCGCCATGGCTCTTGCCAGCGGTAAATACAAGTTTGGAACTCTCTCAAGGAGAAATAAAAAAGAAACCAGCAGTGATCATCCAACAGGAATTTTTGGCAACCGTAAGTACTTACGAAGAACACATTAGAATTTATACTGACGGTTCTAAAACCGAACATGGTGTTGGATGCTCAATATATGTAAATGGAGAAGCCCACTTTTGGAAACTGCCAGATGTGGCTAGTATCTACACGGCAGAACTTACTGCAATTCAGCAAGCTCTTCGCTACACTGAACACTATTGCGAAGAGAGAGTGTTAATATGTTCCGATTCTTTAAGTGCACTTGTCGCAATTCGGAACAAGAACATTAAGGATGTCCTAATAGCAAACATCCTGTCCATTTTATACGTACTAAAACAACGAGAACAGCGATGCGTATTTGTATGGACTCCGGGGCATGCTGGTATTACAGGTAATGAAATCGCAGACGAAGCCGCCAGAAAGGCAACGGTCTGCGATGAGTTGGATGCATTTCCTGTAAGAGTAGCAGATGTTAAAAACCGTCTAACCAACATAGTAAGAAACAAGTGGAATGCTGAATGGAGGAGATTAAATACAAAATTAAACACAGTAAAATCTTCTCCTTATAAATGGAAAAGCGACTATAAGTTGACTCGCCGTGAACAAGTAGCGGTGACCAGACTTAGAATCGGTCATACGCGATTAACGAATTTATATTTGTTGACCGGCGAAGTGAGACCAATGTGCGGTGTTTGTAATAAAACACTGACAATCAAGCATCTTATAGAAGAGTGTACCATATATGAGGACCTCAGAAAGAGGTTCCGTTTTTGAAATAATATTACTGCTGATCTGGATAATGGAAATGAAGAAAATATAGTTGCATTTTTACACGCCAGTGGACTTCTTAAAAGTCTATAAAAATGAAAGTTTAAAGCTGTGACAAAAGAAACTCTAAGCGGTAGTTTATATATATATATATATATATAAAGAAAAAATGGTATTGATAAGTTTAATTTTAATTTTAAATGTATGCATATATACATAAGGGAGTCTCGAAACGTGGCACGTATAGTGACGGGAGGTAGCCCTCTTGCCTAGGCCATTTTGGCTCACCTGCATTCAAGAGCAGTGAGTCGAGGTGTGTCCGATGATGGCATGGGGGACCCTCAAGGGTGGATTGAGGGCGCGAGGCTGTAGGTGTACGCTGTGCATGCCTATAGCCTGTTTATAAGAAGGATTCAACTGCCACGGCACCCTGGCGCGACTGATATACTGCTCAACGGCGGTTCTGGTCGCCCCGAGGGTGCTTAAACAAACTATAAATGAGACTCGTAGAAGAAAGAAAGAAAGATATGGTAGGATAAGTTTTAATTTTAATTTTAATTTAATGGTCTTTTGGGAACCTATCTCAAATTTTAATATTGGGGCCCTTTACAAACCATAAGTGTTTGTGATTGTCCTTGTCTTTATGTCTTAAATGTTTTGTGTAGTTTGTGCTTTTAAATAAAATGTAAGGGCCCTTTACACCCTTACATATGACGACCCAGATGGTGATAGTAGTTTCTTTTAAAGATTGTGACGAGGGCTAATGACCTTAGCAGTCGATGCCCATAAAAATTTCAGAAAAAAAATAATAAATATCAGTAATAAGCAAATAATAATCATATCAATCACACCGACATAAGAATAATAAATAATTATTACATACAAAACAGAATTTATAGTAACGGTCAGGATTTATTTACAGATAGTTAAATATTGAAAACCAGAATTCGGTCCTAGCATGACTGAATGTGAAAATAGGAGGAGAAAAGATTATGGAGGTAGAAGAATTTTGTTATTTGGGAATTAGAATTACTAAAGATGGACGAAGCAGGAGCGATATAAAATGCCGAATAGCACAAGCTAAACGAGCCTTCAGTAAGAAATATAATTTGTTTACATCAAAAATTAATTTAAATGTCAGGAAAAGATTTTTGAAAGTGTATGTTTGGAGTGTCGTTTTATATGGAAGTGAAACTTGGACGATCGGAGTATCTGAGAAGTAAAGATTAGAAGCTTTTGAAATGCGGTGCTATAGGAGAATGTTAAAAATCAGATGGGTGGAAAACGTGACAAATGAAGAGGTATTGCGGCAAATAGATGAAGAAAGAAGCATTTGGAAAAATGTAGTTAAAAGAAGAGACAGACTAATAGGCCGCATACTAAGGCATCCTGGAATAGTCGCTTTAATATTGGAAGGACAGGTAGAAGGGAAAAATTGTGTAGGCAGGCCACGTTTGGAATATGTAAAACAAATTGTTAGGGATGTAGGATGTAGAGGGTATACTGAAATGAAACGACTAGCACTAGATAGGGAATCTTGGAGTGCTGCATCAAACCAGTCAAATGACTGAAGACAAAAAAAAAATTACTTATTTATTAATTAAATTTTTTATTTTTTTATTATGAAAGTATTTTGAAAAATATATATTTCACAAACACACACATACATACAGAGGTAAAAAAAAAAAAAGAATTATATTTAGTCATCTTCCACGCTATCAGATTGCTATTAAATGGCTTAGTTAAAGGAGAAATACAGCACTGATGTTAGAACACCTTGTTAGTAACTTTTTATAGAGTAGACAATATAAAAGAGGTTGTTTTTTCTCTTTTTAAAACTTCTAATTTTGGTTTCTTTTAGTACAAAGCACACTTGTATAACAGCACTTATTAACTTACATTATTTTTCTCTTCTACAATGTTTATTTATTTATTTAAAATAACAAAGTATTCTTTGTAATAATCTTTTAGTTTATTTAACTTTATTTTATTATTAATCTTATATATTATTATTATTATTATTATTATTATTATTATTATTATTATTATTATTATTATTATTATCATTTAGATTAGGCTGATTATTAATATTACATGATCACTTTGATACAGTTTATGAGTATTTTCTATTTTCACAAACCTTTTATTTGTAACTAACATTTTGTATTATAAATTAAAAAATTTCTTTAATTATTTTAATATTTTTCTTCGCATGCTTTTATATTGTTTAGCTCTTCATTCATGCACACATTTATTTAAACCATTGATTATCGACTAATTTAAATATCTAATTCTTTTTTTCCATAATTTAAAATATCAGTAGCGGATCTTTCGGTGAAATATTGAATTTGTATACTGGTTACAAATTTTAATTTCGATCGTATTCGTATTAATTTGGAAGGAAAATATTCAGTTTTTATTATTGAATTTAATGGTGAATACTCAAAAATGAAAAAGAAACAATTATATAGGAAAAAGAAAGATATCATGAAGAAATATATCTCAAACAAAGACAAGAAGATAAAGGGGAAGAAAATGATAAAACCAAAGAAATAAAAAGATTAAGAGAAGATGATAAATATAAAGAGAGAGAAAATTTGAAAACGAGAGAACGTATTCACAAATTAAGATCAGAATAATTTTATCAAACCAAAGAGCTATTAAATGATTGGTAACAAAAAACAAATAAAGGAAATGATGATCCAACTCCGACTTAGGGAGAATATTTTTCGATAATATCAGAGGAGTAATAAACTGCAAGAATTTTTTTGCAATTTATAAAAGATCGGGCATGTACGCTTCAGTGTATATGTTGTTCTTGAAAGGGTCTATTTTTCAGTCACTCTGTAATTAACTTTAATGTAGATAAACTTAAACAAAAATTCCAAAATAATTAAATAAAATTAAACCAAAATTAAACTAGAAAATCCAAAAAATAATACGATTGTAAATTATAATTTTCAATTAATATTAAATAATCAGATGTTTCATCAAATCTATTACATATACACATACGTAATGCCTATTTACACATTTTTAAAAGTACATAAAATTTTATTTCACAAATAACGTCTGAGTTTTTCGTATTTTTTTATCATTATTATTTATTGTAAAAAGGTTTTTGCAATCACGGGTTAATAATTATTCATAAATCAATAAATTTAATTAAAAAAAAAAATTACAAAAAAGAAAAGGAGATGAAGTCTGATTCGAACCGATGTGTCTTCCCTTTAAAATCCAAATATTTTATTAATTAAAATCTTAATTTTAATTTCGACTGCAATCAAAAAAGTGGTGCACAGTTAAATGATACAACAGTGCTAAATCCAAAATTTCAATATCCTACGGCTAATCGTTTTTGAATTATGCGAGATACATACGAACATATGTATGTGCGTACGTATGTATGTACATACGTACGTACAGACGTCGCGCCAAAACTAGTCAAAATGGATTCAGGGATTGTCAAAATAGATATTTCCGTTGAAATATGAAAACCGTAAATTTTCGCGATCGCATTACTTGCTTCGGACAAGGAAGTAAAAATATATTCTTAATACATATTTTGCATATATATCGATATATATGTGATATATCGATATAAAACAAATGTTTACCTGACCACCACGAGACAAGTACTAACGAATCGGGATTTTCCGCTACTGATCGGTACATTCCGGTGCTAAGCTAAGGGGGACGCACTCACAGACAGACATACAAATATAAATGCAGTTTAGTAGGGTAGAATTAGCAAATAAGAATTATCCCAGAATTGAAAGATAAAATTCAAATTTACTAGCTTTTTCCTACATATCTTGAAATTTTATTTATTAATTTAAAAAAATATATGTATATTTATTTGAGACCGCGATATTATTTTTTTGCTTCCATTATTATTAAATGTTATATATTATACAGTTATATACTTTAAATAGTTATTATTCAAGTGAATAGAAAATTACAATTTCCTTTTTAAAATTAAATGTCTATTGCTTGAAATTGTTTGTATATATACTTAGCGAGTAATCTGTATTATAGAATAAACTTAATCCGTTTTTCTCAAAGGAAAACATGGTTGAATAATTTTGGCTAGCGCTATTCACATAAACTCTTCGTTCTCAAAGACCGTAAAATATTAGTGAATTATTATTATTATTTCCATAATAAGGTATCTATTTTCAAACGTTCACTGTTGAAGTCAAAACATAAAAGAAATTTGAATTTTTAAGATAAATCTTCTTTCCACTTTCATCTCCTTCTAATGCCACCTTAATATTTTACTGCCGCTTCTTTTTACTCAGTATTAAAAGATTAAAGATGACAAGCAGTTTAACTATGAAAATATAATTGTCAAAAGAAATTATGTCAAAGGAATTCTACCCAAACTAAAATGACCGGCTAAATCTGGTTAAGTTAAAAATTATAAGTGGAATATTTTATATATTTTAATATATTAATTATGTATTTAATTTTTATTTCATCTTTAAAGTAATTGCACACTTCGAATGCTAAACAGTCATCATCAGGAGGTATGGAGAATTAGTAAAAATATATAAAACAAAAAAAGGACTTACAATGTAACAAAAAATATATTTCCACTCTTGGTAACTACACGCGCACATACATTCACACACACATAGACAGATATAAATATATATATATATATATATATATATATATATATATAGTCGCCGAATTCCTTCGACGGCACGTGACACTTAATAACCTTGTAGTAGCCCTGAGGAGGGCTGTTGTCGATTGGCTTCGACGGCTCGTTCTAACTAATAACCTTGTGGTAGCGTCGGTCGTCCTTCGCCGATGCGGTTCTCCCCGAGCGATCCCACGCTTGGCCGGCGCCTGCTGCTGAGTCCGCCAGCCAGAGCGATTGGAGCCCGGTAATCTGGAACGGGAAAGTAGCGTCTGCGTCCAGCAGCTCCCTCGGCGCACCGTCTAAGCCTGCTGCTCCGCCGGCGATGTTGGCATCCACCGGGGGGACACACATTGAGACGGCCAGGGAACGTCTTCTGTCTTCTTCTTCTTCCTGGTCTTCTCCAGATGGTGATCGACGATGAATTAAAAATTCACTCTCGTGCACGCTCTTTTATTGAAGGCTGAGAGTGGTGGGGCCGCAGTGCCGTTATGGTGGAAGAACTGCGCGGCGGGTGTGACGCTTGTACCAACGCGTACGTGTGTTGTACTTCAGCTGACATGTGAGCTGCTACTGTTGTCGTCCGCCGATATTAAATTAGGCATATACGTGGTACCAATGTATATGTATATATATATATATATATATATATATATAAAGTAAGTGATTCACAATGAATGTAACAAAACTTTAGATGATGTTCTACTAGTAAAATGAAGAAAGTTTATATAAATATAGAATCGGAAATGCTACGTTAGCAAATGTCGACTGGCGAAAATTTTCGTCCTGGTATCAATGACTTTGCTAAAATTAAGCCATACTTTCTTTGAAGCTAAATTAAGGGATTAATCTGATTGTTTTATATGAAATTCCTGATCTGAAAAATTGAAAAAAAAATTAGATATCCGAAATTGAATTTTTAGTAGTATATGAGAAGTCTGAAATAAAATAAGAAACTCATATTGATGTCGAAAAATACAGTATTTTATGTTTATCGTAAAATAACTTTATTAAATTGGTCATAACATGTAAATGTTATACGTGGACATGATTGTTACCATTTTAATTAAAAAACTGCATTAAACAAGAAAGAAAAATTTGTGCAACATTTTGCATTTATTTCGCTTTTTTTGGTGTGTTTTCATTCTTTATATTCCAATAGTTAATTTTTCACTTTGTTTATGCCTTCTTTGTTCTGACCATCTGTTGGCTTTTTTCTTTCTCTTAAAATGTTGTTCCAGTTTTCTGAACTCTGTTATATCTTGTACTATTTCTTCTGATATTTTCATTTTTTAGGACCACTGATGTTCATTGATTAACGTATTTTACTTCCTTGTTCGAAGTAAAGGAAGTATTGTGATCGCGAAAAATTTCGGTTTTCAAATTTCAATGGAAATATCCATTTTGATCATCCCTTAATCCATTTTGACTAGTTTCGGCGTGACGTCTGTACGTATGTATGTATCTCGCATAACTCAAAAATGATTAGCCGTAGGATGTTAAAATTTTGGATTTAGGATTTGCAACATCTAATTGTGTACCTCCCCTTTTGATAGCAATCCAACACAATTTGAATTTTCAACTTTTCCTTAATTTCAGTAATAAGCCCTCATTGAGAATTTTTCAACCGTGTATCACAAGTGGTACTTATTTTCATTGGTTTCAGAATTATGAGTTATAGCCAAATAAAATTTTATATTTATATTTTATATTTTTATATTTATATTTTTTCCATATTTCGTATTTGGGTACTTGTGGGAATGTACGATATTAGTCATGTATTCTCTTTTCTTGTAGGAATTTTTTATCTATCAGTGTAATTTCTTCAAGATGGTTTACTTGTTAACATCTTTTCTATTTTACCACTTTTTTGCATTAATTTTTTTTTTTTTTGCGGGGGGGGGGGGCGAGTATTTCCAAGCTTAAAACTACTTCAGTAAAACTACCTTTTTAGTTAATTTGCGTGTTTTTGAAATCCTCAACCGATCGAGGGCCATCACGTTGAATTAAATTCTGTTTTATTCTGTTTTTTTCTTTATTAATCAGTTTTTTTTTTCAATTAAATTTAATTTCTTGAGAACTTTAGTAATTGTTAATTTTCTTGGCTGTATCACATATAAATCAACAGATATAAGAAGCATCGGTTAGAAGTATTTCTCTGATAGTATTGATGTTCTTTTACAAATTAATAAATTTAAAAATCGATTGTTTTATTAGCTCAGAATTATACTTATAAAATACTGTTATTTTATTTCTTATATAACTGTATCTATGATTTCTTTTTAATATCCGGGACCACCGTTAGGTATTACTCCGGAAAATGAGATGAATGAAAATTTTCGTAGCGTGTAAAAATGCTATGCCTGACCGGGATTCGAACCCGGGGACGCCCGGATGAATGTATCGATGATTAAATCGATCTTAGCTTACGATACGTCATAAAATGTACCATGTATTCACACTTCATATTAATTACAGTATGTTTTACATGTATAAAAAATATTTCTATACAAATATTTTAAAAGTATAATGAATATATATATTTAATAAATACGAGGTATTACCGAAAATTATAAATATTCTATAATAAAACAAAATATAAATAAAACTAGATGTGATAGAATAAGAATGAAAGATATCACATACAATAATTCTGAAAAAAACTATATCATATAAGAAGATACTGTAATACTGATTTCAGATGTATATAAATAAATTTAGGGCACGTGAAAATAATACAATGAAAATCAATTATTTTGTAAAATAAGGATTGTACGAGTATCAATACATTGTTTCTTTGAAGAAGGGGCAGCATTTATTTATTTTTCCACATTATTTTCCTTTTTCTTTCTTATGACTGCAAAGCAAATAAAAAAACTTAAGTACAAAAGGCACTAATACAGAGTTGATTTCTTTTAGAGGAACGATGATCATCAAATATCCAATCCGTGAGGAGAAAAAAAATGAAGGTGATACAAGGTTAAATACTATTTGCACTTCAACGAGCTTGATATACTGATACATACGGGTCACATATCATCACGACAGTGAAGAAACCACGGGAAACCTCTTCACTCCTCATTATTTCCAAGTAAGCCTGGCAAACGAATGTTTGTTATTTTAAGGGATAAATATTTAATTTTTAGTTATCAATTGTTACTTGACTAATCAAATTGTTCACAATCATTACGATTATGCTATTAGATAAATAGTTTTCTAGTTCTGCTTGTGGTAAAATGATAATTTAGCATTGGTTCACACAAATGCGCTCGCGCGCGCACACATACACACACACAAAAGTGTATATATATATATATATATATAGTAAAAGATTTGTTATAAAAGAAAAAAAATAGAAAGCGGGTTGATTTTGAATGTTGTTTATCTAGCTGTTATTGATTTACTAGCGGGTCTTTTTTCCAAGTTTCCTTCAAATCAGTCTATAGGCTACCTAGGGGTACTGAGAGAATTGAAAGAAGAGATTAGAGATTCACTGTATTCATATATATTACAAATATTTATATTTCATTGCATTAATATTCTCTCAAACTTGATTTATTCTATATTTTAGGTGATAACAATGTTTTTAATTTGTTTTTTTTTTCAGCACCAATTTCAGATAAAAATATTTTATTAAAAAATATTTTTGGGAATTTATTTAAAATTATTTCCTCAAGATGATTATTATTATTTTAATGAAAGTTAACAGCACATCATTTTTGTAACCATAATATTGTTACAGATTCGCATAATTCAAATATCTTATATATTATATACAATGTAGCGTACATAAACGGTTTCTCACGAAAAAACTTACACGATATTTTCTACTGGTGAAAATAATGAAAAACCGTTCATATAAACATAGGTCTGGAAACGGATGTTTTTCGAGTTTCGGAAGCCCGGATTTCAGGTCTTCTAATTAAAAGACGCCTAAAGGTAATTTTTTATATGCAATTAAGAAATAAATTTGGCTGTTTCTTATGTAATTTGAGTTGGAAAATGAGATAAAACAGATCCTAAAACTGTAACTAAAGTAGCTTTTAAGATATCCGACGTAACACACAAAATTCAGTGTCGAAAAACAGGTTTTCTTTAGGTTTATAGTACAATAGCTTTGTTAAATAAATGCGGTTATATAAGGTAAAATAGGTAAATAAGGTTATATAACAAAACTTATAGTGAACTTAATAATGTAAATATAGCCAATAAAAAGCAAATAAATACTTTTAAAAATTTACTAATTTTTCGTCCATTTTACTTCAATAAAAAACCGATTTTGGTCCGATTATTTCATAAGCGGTCAGCGTACACCAAACGTTAACCGTATTATGTTTGTTGAACGGCATGAGGGTTTTCGCTACTCCAAATCCGAAAAATATGACAGTAATGTGACTACGTGACTATTTTTTGATTAATTAGTTA
This sequence comes from Lycorma delicatula, assembly GCF_047948215.1. Classification (NCBI taxonomy): domain Eukaryota; kingdom Metazoa; phylum Arthropoda; class Insecta; order Hemiptera; family Fulgoridae; genus Lycorma; species Lycorma delicatula. The sequence continues at coordinate 246,345 of NC_134458.1, forward strand.
TAAATTATGATAAGATAACATTTTAGGTTTTCCTATATACAATTCCTTCATGTCACCAATTTTTCCTCTATTAAGTCACATCCGATTTTTCATCATTTCCATTTTTCATCAGTAATTACTGTAAACGTAATTTGTAACCGGAATTCGGTCATTTCAACGAGATTAACACAATTAGCAGAAATATATACCGTGTACTTGTTTTTTCTTTATTATGAGGGGGCCTACATTTATAAAAATTATATTTTATGCCTATAGTATGTGCCTATATTATGAAAATGCATATATATATATTCATTAATTTTTGTCTTTTTTTATTAAAATTATGAAATATACATATTTTCTAAGGTCACCTAATACTCCATTTTTCTTCCTATCTAATAAAGATAATTTAACAGTGAACTCTCTTCACATCTTCAGACATAAAAGCATAAATTACCTTTTTCGCTCAAAGAAAACAAAACACTTTTTTGTTGTTTATTGCAATAGTTATAGAATTTAATTAATAGCGTTGTGAAATGCTGATATACAGGTGATCATAAATAATTTTATTTTAGGTTTAAATAAAAAATAAGAAAGCAGCGTACATACATAAATTTACTTTTCAACAGGGCATTTCGAACAGTTTTTGTTACAATACTTAAATAACTTTAAACAAGGTTCCACATGAAAACTTTTTGTATCGCGGAAAATATTTAGACAATATTCATTTTGACGCCATCTATTAACGAAGAATATCTAAAGTTATTTCACTAATTACACGTTCGATTCTTCTTTTTAGTTCATTGATGTTGACAACCTTCGTTGTATATATCTTGTGTTTGATAAATCTTTAAAGAAAGAAATTAAGATGGCCAGAGAAATGGTCCATCATGGCCGATCTAATGTCGGGAATGTTCTTCATGTAGTTTTATTCATGTAAACCCCACTGTAGTGGTAGGCCATCTTGTTGGAAATAAACAATGGGTTACCGATGTTCAATTTATGTAACATGACCCACCGGGTTGGTCTAGTAGGGAACGCGTCGTCGCAAATCAGCTGATTTCGAAGTTGAGAGTTCCAACATTCAAATCCTAGTAAAGGCAGATAATTTTATACGGATTTGAATACTACACGTGTATACCGGTGTAGTACTCCCAGAAATGGTGGATCTGAGACTGTACAAGACTACACTTCACTTAAACTCATACATATCATCCTCATTCATCTTCTGAAGTAATACCTGGCGGTGATTCCCGGAGAATATCAAACAGGAAAAAAATTACGTAACATATACATCCTGTTTGTATATGTTAAATAATGTAATATATATAGATAAATAGCGCTAGTAATCGTAGGCTTGGCAATTAAGAATGTTCCGATCACTTCATAAGCGGTCAATGCACACCAAACGTTAATTTTTTGGCTACCGCGTTGTGTTAGTCGAATGGCATAGGATTCTCGCTACCCCAAATCCGATAATTATCACTGTTAACGTGACCAGAAACTTCGAAGGTTGCTTCGTCACAGTAGATTACTTTTTTTTTTAAAAGCCATTACCTTCGTTCACCTTATCAAATAAGTACACAGAAAAATTATAACGGCGTGGTTTATATCATCTTCAATTGCTTGCACCGACTGAATTATTATTATGAATGAAGTTTTAGGCGCTTGTGTAATACCTTCAGGATTGATTTAATACCTTCACCACGACTGATTGATTGCGGTATTCCCATTTCTAAACTCACAAAATGAGTCGATTTACCTGGATATCTCAGAAACGTTTCTCTTACTCGAACCAAAATTTCCTCGGAGACGGGAGGTCTCTCTTTTTCTGTTTAGCCTCCGAAACCACTGTAAAATATTACTTCAGAGGATGATATGTATGAATTTACATGAAGTGTAAGTCTTGTACAGTCTCAAATCAACCATTCCTGAGTTGCGCGGTTTATTGAAACTCAACCACCAAAGAACACCGGTGTCCACGACCTAGCATTCAAATTCGTATAAAAGTAATTGCCTTTACCAGGATTTGAACCTTAGAACTCACTGATTTGCAATGACGAGTTAACCACTAGATAAACCCGGTGGGTAGACGGGAATTCTTCCAGCACCTTTTTGTGTTAAACTTCCTGTAACCATATTCTGCTAATACCAGTTTATAGTAGAATCTTTATTAGAAGAATTATGGCTGTACTCTAAACGAAAACGCTTAACAGACAATAATAACAGATCCTTTTTCATGACACTAGTACGCACATTATTATCGCCTGCATGATAGCCAGTGCTCAAGTGATAATCCACCATTTTATTACAACGCGTTGGCGTTTTAATTCAAGGGTATCAGAACTCTAGTATCTGCACTAATGATTGAAAAAAATTCAACGCACGCTACATTGCTTTGTCCATTTTTTATTAACCTCTAAATTGGGCTGAATATTTATGTTCACCTTGTATGCTGTATATTTATTAATGCCTGTCTTTTTTTCATTGCAATTATAAGATACACATCTTTTCTCAGGCCTACCAATACTTCTTTTTCCTTCCGATCTGTAATGTAGCTGATTTAACAAGTGATTTCCCTTCATATATCGTCTACTCGAGAAAAACACTTTTTTTCATTGTTGGTTATAAGTAAACTATATAATTTTATTCATGGATAAAAAATAAAACTATTTTTTTGTGAAACTGTATTTTAAAACAAATACGTTCATCGGTGGGTTATAATTAATTAATTTTAAATTAATTTAAAGAGATATTTTTCAGAAATAGAACGATTATTGATAGCCCGTTTCGGAGATGGCGATTCTCTGCTTATGTCTCAGCAATGTATCATATACCGTACACTGTTAGGAACATGCGTTAGTCAAATTTCCTACCGATATGTGTTTATTATCTGTTTTTCAGTATATGTTATCCCTTTTAACATAGTTCAAAATATTCTCATTATAATTATTAACGATATTAATTATTGATAATCGATAAGTCTAATAAATAAATAAAAATTTAATCGGCTGAATATATAATACATCGACCAGATAACGTAGGTGAATTAGAAGGTTTGGTATAATATTACAACGTAGATTATAATTTTAAAAGTTATTCCAGTAAAATCAAAATAATGGGTGCGACACCTAATAATACGTTTAAAAGTTGGTCTTACTGTTCCGTTGTGTGTTATTAATTGGAGTAGAGGATGCTGCCAACTTTCCGGCCTCAAAGTTCCCAAAGTTCCTCAATTCGGACCGTGTAATTTATATCTGAGGGGTGAATCTTTTGGCCCCCCCCTCACCGGTCTGTTCAGCGGATAAAGTTATATCTTTACTCCAAGTTTGTTGCTTTCTTGTAAATGGATGGAGGAAGGGATGGAGTATTCCCCCTCCTACGGTTTCATCTCCACACCGCCGCGACGTCTCCTTTACCACTTCTATAACGTATAACAACTTACCCGATGAATCAGTAATGTGTCCTTATTACACCGATAGGTTTAATATCTCTCTTTTGTCTTAATAGTTCTGAGCTCGGCTTAATCTTTAGTTCTTCTTGTAAAACTTGTCGTTTCGTTCTTTTAGAACGAGTCTCGAGAGCGTTTCTCATAGTCATCGGTCAAAAATACTTTTCTTTTTCCATCCATTCTCCCCTTCCGGAAGCGGCTTAACCGATCTTCTTTTCTTACCCCACCGAACCTTTTCAGCTTTTCTTTAATCCCCATAATTCTTTTCTATTAGAAAGGAAATCAAAAAAGTTTTTCGTTCGGAAAAAATATATAATAATAATTGTTTGCTCGAGTAGAACCTACCTGTTATTGATTTTATTTATTCTTTTTTATTCTAAAATTAATTTTCTTTATATATAAAATACACAATATTAAAAATAATAAAAAAATATCATTGTCTTTGTGCGCGCATCACGTAAATACTACTACGGAGATATACTGTATTAATAAAACTTTGCAGATTTATTTCTTAGAGGCTAATCCATTTGGAATTAACACAATAATCTTAATTAATCCTTTTACCTCTTATTTATATAAATAAAAATGTAAATTCGTTCGTTCAAAATTTTAAATATCCAAAAGTTCTTCACCGATTGCTTTGAAATTTTTACACAACGTTGCTTTCGAATACGGGCGTGTTTTTATATACCTACTATTTATATACCTTATTTTTCAACCTCCAGGACTACCGTTAGGTATTGCTGCAGAGGATGGTAAGAATGATTTTGTAGCGTGTGAAAACGCCATGCCAGACCGGGATTCGAACCCGGGATCTCCAGATGAAAGGCCGAGACGCTACCACTTGCCCCATGGAGGCCGGTACTATTTATATACTTACTATTATATAGACGTCATACCTGTGACAGGTAAAAATATGCTTCTTTTGAAAAGCAGCGCTATCTGTTGGACGTAAAAGTAACACACGCTATACTAAATATTTTACGATTCCATTTCAATGTTTCCGATATGTGTGTCCGCTATAGACTAAAAAACTACTGAACCTATTTACTCGCGGGGAAAAGAGAGAAAGGGAAAAATCGGAAGAAATAGGGAAAAATCAAAAAAGGTAAATGGGAAGAAGGTAAAGGGAAAATGGAAAAAAATGAAAACGGGAAAAAGTAATAACGGGAAAGGAAAATGATTGAAAGAGAAAAGGGAAATAAGGGAACGAGAAATGAGGTAAGGAAAGGGAAAGGAGAAAATGGTGAAACGAAAATGGAATGTGGTAAAAATGAAAATGGGAAAAGGAAAATGGTGTAAAAGGGAAAAAGGTAAACATTAAATTTTGCGAAGATGCGTAATGTTCATCTTTTAACAGACTTTCAATTATATTTATTTAATATATATATATATATAGATATATATATATATATATATATATACTCAAATCTAGCAATAGCGAAGTATTGCCGGGTATGCTAGTATTTCTATAAGAAGGTAAAGCCAAAAGATCTCATGAGTTTATATATATATATATATATTAGTACTTTTAATATGTAAATATTTTATTATATGATTATTATAAATTTATTATTTAGCACATAAGCGAGCTTTTATGGATTTTGATTGTTTATTATGGTTGTCGATTTCCCGAAAATTCCCTAGATTGTCAAAAGTTAAAAAAATATCTTTAAGAAAGAGTAGTAACCTTTCTTATTAATGAAAGTCTAGTAAATGAATGAAAGTATCTCAAACGGTTGAAACAGTTGAAATGCGTGATTCTTGGTTAGATGTTGACCCAGTTCCTTGCTAACGTTTGGTGGTCGCCTTGGCGCGGTGATGCCGTGGACACTTCGTGTCCGGTGCCTGACGGTGTGTGCTTTCTTCTTTGAAGCAACGAAGGATGGCCGCTTTGGGTAAGTATGCGAGTTATGTGCATATCTGTTAGGCGAGTGCGTGCGTGTGGGTGTATGTTCGTGTGCGGTGAGCATGTGTGGTGGTTATTAAGCGTGCCTGAGAGTGGCTTTTGGTCTGTTATCTATCTCTTTAATCCTTATGCGATGTCTGTGTGTTGGCATGATTTTTTCTTGATTGTGTAAGTGTGTGTGGTATGTGTGTGCGAGTTATCTATGTGCCTGTCCGGTATCCGATGAATCCTATAAATATCGTGTTGATATTCTGATGCGTTTTGCTGTTTTACGTGTGGGCGATTACCCTCCTCCAAAAGTAATACTTTATTAGCGCTCCAAGGGGTGGGGTGGCCAGGGGTGGAGGTTTAGTCGGTAGTGCGCAGGAATACATACGCAACCCACCGGTTTGGTCTATTGGTGAACGCGTCTTCGCAAATCATTTCGAAGTCGAGAATTCCAACGCTCAAATCCTAGTTAAGGCAGTTACTTTTATACGGATTTGAATATTAGATCATAGATACCGGTGTTCTTTGGTGGTTGGATTTCAATTTACCACACATCTCAGGAATGGTCGACCTGAGACAGTACAAGACTACACTTCATTTATACTCATACATATTATCCTTATTGATCCTCTGAGGTAATACCTGACGGTGATTCCCGGAGACTAAACAGGAAAAAAAAGGAATATATACGTACTTAATATCTTGTGGACCCTGTTAGCGAGACCGACACTACCTCGGCGCCTGTAAATGGGGTTCCTCAAAACTGTTGACTCAGTACTGTTGTGCTCAAATTCGAGCTGGAATAAATTTATAACCCTTGCTGCAGTTAAATCCTCACGAGTTCATACTGATTAGCGATATTATTACTGATTAGTAGAGATATTATTTATGGTAACATAAGGATAGAAATGACTTTAGCTGTAATGTACAGATTAAATACGCCTATCATGGACATATTGGAACCATATGTTCATATTGTAATACTCGGAAATGGAAACGAACCAAAAGGGATAAGTTCTTTTACTGCAAGTGCGTATCATAATTTCTACATCAAGAACGGGAAAAAATTTGGAGGAAAGAGATCTTTTCAGGCTTTAGTTTCTGTTTCTCAGTAATATTCTCACAACCATGAGGATAACGAACACAGAAGGATCCAGGGGGAGCCCCCTAGCTAGACGAGAAAGGCAAGCCCTGACCGGCTAGTTTATAAAAAAAAGTAAAAAAAAATAATTACCATCAAAATAATAATATCATTTTGAAAAAACTAAAATTGGTAATTTGATTTATACTGATGTAATATATCCCAATTAAATTAATAACGAACAATGTCAACGTATACCTCTAAAATACGGTTTATTTTTATACCGTTTTCATTTCAATACCTGTGCTATGAAAACTTTGTGTTAATAGTTAATTGTTACGTAGATAATTTAACAGGATATAACTAATTATATGACGTAAATAATTAAATTCGGTAATTTCAGATCGTGTAATAATTTGATTTGTTCCTTTATGAGGCATAGTAAACATTGAGAAATTCATTTATTTGTATTATATTAATGGGAATTGCTTTGTTTATGTGTACTTTAAGTTTTAACGGGGGTCTATACTAATTATGCTAGGTCTTTACGGATGAGTTTTAGACATAAAACTAACTTCATTAATTTGCTTTTTTTTCTTTATTTCCTATTTATTTTTTTCCATCCTTATGAAAATTGGACTTTATTTGTATTTACTCATAAATTTATTATTATACTGTATAATCAGATTAATCAGTTTAAATAGCATTTTGTTTAATTTTTTTTTATTTTTTAAATATGGGATAGATGAAATGTATTATTAATTATTTATAATTTTATAATGAATTATTTGGTAAACTTGTATGCAAATCCGATTTTTATTGGAATAGATTTCTATCAAAAACATTACAATGAAAGTGTAAACTCTGCGGTAAGTCTCGTAGATATTTCTTCCGCTCAAAAAACGAAAATTTCTGTATTAAGAAATACCTTCAAAAAAAAAGTATTTCTATTTTCAAAATCTGTTAATAATTTACAATTTTATTGTAAATTAATAACTCGACTTGGTGAGATGTGTTTTGTTTTGAATTCATTAATTAGTAGTACACCGATGGGAATGTTACTCGTAGCATTCGCATCGGTAGCATGCTGGTCGAGGCGGACTAGAATATATCAAAGCCGAGACGAAGATGACCTCCGGTAAAGCCCGTAAGGGCTCGGAACGGAGTGGGTGGGCGGAGGGTGCCTTCCCCTACGGGGTCAGGATGCTACTCTTCGCTAGGGTACAGGCATTCAGAAATTTTTCTACAAATACTTGACGTGATATTTCAAACGATCCAGAACGAATATAGGCGTCAAGTATAGCTATCCTCTATTGGTATGAATAACATTTTATATAAATACAACTTCTTTCTTTTTCTCTTTAGCCTCCAAAACCAAGTAAGGTATTACTTCACAGGATGAATGAGAATGATATGTATCAATGAAAATGAAGTGTAGTCTAGTACAGTCTAGGGTCGAACATTCCTAAGGTGTGTGGTTAATTGAAACCCAACGACCAAAGAACACCAGTATCCACGAATTAGTATTAAAATCCGTGTGTAAGTAACTGCCTTTACTAGGATTTGAACCTTAGAACTGTCGATTTCGAAATCAGCTGATTTGCGAAGACGCGTTCAACACTAGACCAACCCAGTGAGCACACAAATACAACTTCTTTCTTTTTCCTGTTTAGCCTCCGGTAACTACCGTTTAGATAATACTTCAGAGGATGAATGAGGATGATATTGTACGAGTGTAAATGAAGTGTAGTCTTGTACATTCGCAGTTCGACCATTCCTGAGATGTGTGGTTAATTAAAACCCAACCACCAAAGAACACCGGTATCCACGATATAGTATTCAAATCCGTATAAAAATAGCTGGCTTTACTAGGGCAACTTGAACGCTGGAACTCTCGACTTCCAAATCATCCGATTTGGGAAGACGCGTTATCCATTAGACCAACCCAGTGGGTACACAAATACAACTGCACACAAAATACTGGACTGCAACAAAATATATACTTTACTGAAACGTGGCCACCTGAAAAAACGGCTGCAACAATCAGTAATAGCACATATGTCCAGTAGTCGTGCTAGTTTTATGAGAGTGTTTCTTAAATGGTATTGAGTAACGGTTTCATTATGGATTTGGTTTTATATTGCTCACTTTGTATAAGTTTTCAGCTAATAGAGAAAGAAATATAAACTGCATTTTAGCAATTAAATTTCTTTGTTAAAATTTCAACAAATTTAATATGAAACGAATATTTTAATTAAATTTATTCGTTTATAAATTTATGAATTTTATGATTATTTTATTATTATTATGAATTTTATGTCATAAAATTCATGAATTTTATCACATAAAATTCATGAATTAAATTCCAAAATTTAACTGATTTTTATGTATGGCAGTAGTTAAATTCTTTCCAGAACATATGTGAATCATTCGATATCCGTAAAAAACTAAAAAAAAAAATAATAAACCAAATATTAAACCATTTTTTAATATTAACTTTTTTTCATTACGTTTAAATATTTTTCTTCGTTATTTTCTCTCTCTTGTTATATAAAATAGCAACAGGCCGATGTCTCACTTTTTGGGTCAAAAAAAAGAGAGAAAAAACAATATCGAAAAGGGGAAAAATACTCCTGGTGAACTCGTGGCACCGGAATAATGGTTAAGAAAAAAAAAGTAGGGTAGAAGAGAAAGATTTATTTCAGGGCAGGAAACCGGGAAGTGTCAAAACATTGTTTGCTTGTGTGCCTTTCCTTACGTTCTGATAGCATATAGGTTGGTTTAGTAGTTGAACAGTTCGCCGGGTCTGATCTCGGCCTTTCCTACTCGGTCAATGACGGTTCCCCCTTGTTTACAAAGAATTGCACTTTCTTAAAGAGGATGTGGCCTTTTATAAGCAGTGTTTTCCGTCCGTTTGGTGTGTGTGTGTGTGTGTGTGTGTGTGTGTGCGCGCGCGTTCGTATGGATATATTATTGTTTTATTCTTAAGATTACGTTTATACTCGGTGGTAGTGTGTCGGTGTATAAATGTATTTTTGTAGCAAATAACTAGTTAAGAGAAAATGTGTTGAAATACTATACTTTTCCCCATTTTTCAGATGGTAGTACTTTCCTCATTTTCTCTTTGATAAAGATATCATTTTTCTACTTTGATATTGCTATTATTTTTATCTTCTTTAGCTGCTTTTATACTTAATTATTTTTCAACTTTTGTCATCAAAATATTAATAAAACCATAACGAAAATATAATAACTAAAAAAAATAATAAACGATTAATTTGTACTATCTTTCAATCGTATTTATTTAAATTAAATTCACGAAGACTTAAGAATACATAATAAATTACTATTCCTCATAAACATCTCACTTAACTGTTCTTTTGGTTCTGATCAGGGTATGAAATCTTCTTGTATACTTGAAAAATTAAAAAAACTAATTACTAGATTAATCTCGTTGAAAATCACCTCTCAGCTCGAATTATCATTACAACGTTTTCGAAACGTCATCTTCTCGGTTAACCTAAATATACAAAGATAAATACAAAGTTAAAAATAAATAATCTAATCAGGCATTTCTAAAATTCTACAATTATTCGGTTAATTTCAAATACGATATAATTTCGTACATCCAAATCAGATTGGTCATGATAAATAAATATCCAAATAATGCAAAATATCATGTAGCCTATTTAAATCACAGTAAATGTGAAGTTAGTAATTAAAATATCTATACAGAGCGTTTCATAATATTCTTCGGAGTTTCGAAAATTTATTAACAAAAAACTATTTCACTCATACTGTACGAAAGAGTACTTTAAACAGTCTTTTTCCACATATACTAGGCAGTTAGTAAACCATTTGCTCGCTAGGCGTCGACAGTAGAGAAAATGGCTGCCACGGGAAGCGAGAAGTCGCTTGTGTGGTACAATTTCACTTGTCAAAGTCAGTAATTTCTGTGCAACGTACGTTTCGGTTGAGTGACAATTCAATATAGTATAAATAACTCAGCGAAAATCAATCGGTAGTCCATCAACCTCAGAAGTCGATGTCGAACGTGTTCGTGCAAGTTTCATTCGCACCCCGTCAAAATCGACTGCGGCTGCAGGCAGAGAATTAGGAATTCCGAAAACAACAGTGTGGAGAGTTCTCCGTAAACGTTTATTATGCTAATCATACAGTCTTTGATTAATCCAATGTCTTTCTGATGGAGATAAAACACGTAGGCTCGATTTTTGTTTACAGTTACAGGAAAAGATGTTAGATGAAGGTTTTGTAAACAAGATAATTTTCAGCGATGAAGCTAATTTCCATATAAGCGGCAAACTGTCATAACGTGCGAGTTTGGGGAACTGAAAACCCACACGCTTATGCGGAACACATTCGAGATTCTCCGAAAGTAAACGTTTTTTGTGCGATCTCTCGTGAGAGTGTATGTGCCGTTCTTTTTTATGGAAACGACAGTAACCGGCACGATATACCTGGATATGTTACAATTATGGCTTACGCCTCGGCTACTCAACGCCTTCATTTTCCAGCAAGACGGTTATCCTGCCCGTTTTCATAACGAGGTTCGACAGTATCTTAACACAACATTACCTCGGCGCTGGATAGGACGTGCGTCTGAACAAGACCAACACGTTATGCGCTGTGGCCACCAAGATCACCAGACCTCTCCCCATGCGATTTCTTTCTCTAGAGTTACGTGAAAGATAAGGTGTTTATCCCGCCGATGCCGCACGATATCGCTGGGCTAAAGGATCGCATAATCGATGCGATCAACTCTATCGAAAATGATATATTAGAACGAGTTTGGCAATAGCTAGACTTTCGTGTTGATGTGTACTGTGTCACCAGAGGAGCACATACTGAACATTTATAGATTTTAACAAAAACCGTTTGAGTCCCTGCATCACTTCGTACAACTTACATTTAGGTAAGTGAAATACTTTTTTTGTACTGAATTTTTGTAACGGCTAAGAACATTATGAAACGCCCTGTATATATATATATATATATATATATATATATATATATATATATATATATATATAGGGAATAGTCCTTTAAAACAGTCGCTATATCACTCCTATTTTTTTTAACAGACACGAGTTAAAGTTGTGTCTACAGAAGACTGTTGCTTGTATAGGTTATAAACAGTCATTTAAATAACTGGTATACAGTCTACAGATTTTAATTAATAAATTAATTAATTTTACAATATACTCCTAATTAAAGTAACTTTTTTTTTTATTTTTACAAAATTACGAAAGAAATGGAATTCTGAAAATTTATAAAAAAGTAGGTTATAGATTTATATTTAAAACATTTCAACCCCGAATCACTCTGAATAAAAACGATGTGTATATGAATGGAAATCGGATAAACGGAGTAATTACTTACTGTATTACTAATAAATTTCTTTTATTCCATTTCTATAGTTTTTTGATCTGTTCTATAATGGTTCATTGTTTAAAGCTTTATTGAAGTCAATCATTCCATGTTATCTGTTAACAACTGTTACGATGACTTGAACGCTGGAAATATCGACTTCCATATCAACTAATTTGGGAAGACGCGTTCACCACTAGACCAACCCGGTGGTTTTATAAGTAGAATCCGAAGAACTATAGGCAGCCAACCATTATAGAAACACTTTGTTTATGTACAATTCTTTTAAAGGCAGTACGAAAATAAAAATAATAAAATTTGAACGCAGTTTAAGTCAATTATATATATATATATATATATATATATATATATATATATATATATATATCACTTATTAAGTTTTATTTATAAAATTTAAAATTATAATGAAAATTCTTCTCTGAATTCATATAACTTGCATAATATAAACAATCAAGAATTATTACTTATCGTATATTTTGTTATTAATCTTGATTGAGTCATTAAAAATAGGCCATTTTTTATGTGTGTGTTTCTTCATTATACATGTTCTTTGTGTCTATTATTAACTACCATATTTTTCCATTAATGTTTTACTGCAGAGATCCTTGAAAACGCTCTATTACATTTCGGGATACATTTCGTATCCCACTTCATTGAAAGTTTAAACGCACAATTAGTTATTAAAACAATAATTATCATTCACTATATCCATATATATTGACATCATAGCTACATGAAAACTAAATTCAACCGCTGAAAAAAAAAATTAAATTAGATTTTTCTTTCTAAAGGTAGGTTTACAACACCTATGTTATGTAACATATACAGAATACTGGCGCATATAATGATCCGAGATTTGGTATTGTTAAAAAATATTTATTTCAATCGCAATACAGAAAAGTAAAATACAACGTGTTTACTATATACTTGGAAATTATGTTCTCCTTATCACGTGTTCAATAAGACCACCATCACGTCTAGCAACTCTTTCAACACGAACTCCAATGTTGTTAATAACTCGACGACACATATCCTCGGTTATCTCGTTGCACACTTCAATGATCAGCTCAAGCAGTTCCATCGTAGTACGAATATGTAGGAAATATCTTCTTTAGATATCCCCAAAGAAAATAATCACACGCATTCAAATCAGGACTGTTCGGGGGGGGCCAGTTCACGCATAAAACGATTAGGAAATCGGTTTGAAATGACATGCGTTAGAAGTTTCATACAAAAAATATAAAACATTAGCTGTGTACGGTTTGGCTCCATCCTACATGAACCACTCGTTTTCTAATCGAAACTTTTTCAAAAAACTGAGGAAAAAAATTATTACACAGCATGTTTAAGTAACTTTTACTGTTCACTGTCCAAAAAGAATGGAAAGTAATACAAGGAGCCCTATTACCCCATGACTTGAGATAGCGGCCCGTACCGATGCTCTTGGAGGGTGATGAAGACCTTTTCATGAAGTACGTGTGGATTTTCGGAAGCCCAAAAACATACATTTTGTTTATTAACAACCTCTCTTAGTGAAAATGTGCGTCATCTGAAAAACAAGTATTGTTCAGCAATACGTCTTGGTATACAGCCCTTCAGCGAATACCATTCTTTGGTGTTTGCTGTCAACCGTTCATTTAGGCAAAACTGTTATTCTTTACGAATACAAATGCAAATAAATTTTTTAAATTCGCTGCACGGATCGCCTAGAAATCCCATTTTCTTGTTGATTTGCCCGGGCGCTTCAGCAACGCTGCTCTGACAGCTTCGATATTCTGTGGAGAACGAACATCGGCAGGCCCTTCGCGTTTACTCACAAATACTGAACCGTCAACTATTAAATTTTTCGTAAAGCATACGTATTGTTCTAAATGCGGACGACCACCGAGTAGGAAAAGGGGAACGAAACCGTCTTTGTGTAAGCACCACACTTTTCGTTTCATTTAAAAACACAGTCTTTATGCGCTGTTCAAATCAATCATCATGGAACGATAAACAGCGCACTCGGAAAGAGAAGAAACTAATATTCATGAACTGCTGTCACTTCTGTCAACATAAAAAATATTAATTAACCTAAACAATTATTATCAAAACAAATGTTGGATCACCTCGTGCGCCACCTATTATGGAATAGTTTATGTAACATTTTGACTACACGAAAACGAAAATATGAGCGCGGCCTTAAGTACAAGACCGGAAAGGTTACTGTGATTTAATGATCGACGTGAAAAAATATGATATTGATTATCGCTACTTCATGTGAATGACTAAAAATCAATGATTCGATTTTTCAAAATTTGACTTTGAAAGGAATGAAGAAAGGTAAAAATATTTTGTAAAATGACTGAAGATTTTCCCCGACTTGTTAGTATATCAGATATTCACACGATTTGGGTTGAAAATACTCTTCAGATGAAAATCTAAAAACCATTTTCGGGTACTGTAGAATTTCAATTTTTTGTAACGGGTGTTAAGTTGTACGGCGCGGCGGCTAACTAGTCCTAACACGGCCAATGTCATTGTTAATGTACGTACGACACAACTGGCTGCTCCTGTCTCCCGTTATTTGATTTAAAAAACATACAATAAAAAAAAAATTAAAAGAAGAAGTACGGTTCTTTATAATATCATAAGCAATATAAGTAAATAACCGATATAAGTGAAATAACCAATGTAGAAGTTTAGGAGAAGTGTTAGGCGAAACCAATTTGGGAAAAGTATAGGGCCAAGGGAAGCAATTTTAGGGCTCAGATTAACAGTAGAAGGAAGATAAAAGAAAAACAAACCGACTTACATGGCATTTATAGACCTAGAAAAAGCGTAGACTGTAAACACATACTATACGTATTTAATTTATATGAGAAAATTCTCATAATCTTTTTGCTATTGTGGCGTATGTTCCATTTTCGGATAGATTATTCCCTTCAGTTATGTTAAAATAGTTCTGTAAATTTCTTGGAAGACCGACAAGAGTACAACTAAAAACAATTGTAGATTGTTCAAGATAGAGAATTCTGTGTTACAGCATAGATAAACAGTTTTTTAAATATTAAAATAATGTACCGTATTTTCTTATATTGTAATGTATTAAATTAAGCCTTACTAAATTAAAAAGAATAAAACTAAGAATTTGTCTTACCTATATAGTGATAATGTACTATCGGTAGAAACATCCACATCTTCAGCTCATTCACTGGTTTTCACATATTTTCAAATTTACCGGCAGAAGGCAAACGGTTGAAAAATTTAAAAAATTCTTATTCTGTCTGGACTAAAGATAACAATTTTCTCCATTAAGGAATTTATTGATAAATGATCCAGGAACAACACAATTCCGCCACATTTATCCGTGTCAAAAGAAATAAAAACTATTCAAAATAAAATTAGTAACTTAAGAGAAATTAAAAATCAATATGCCATTTATTAACTCAAATCTTATTGAAAATGTCTGGACAGATAAATAGAATAATTTTATCATATCAGTACTATGATAAATATTTCAACAGAATAATTGTTACTCTTATTTGTATTTATGAACATAAAAACTACATACCTGTATAAAGAGAATGACATTTATACATAATGTTAAATATCTTAGAAATAAAATCTGTAAACTAAGACAAGAAAGCACTTACATTATTTTTTTTCTTTTCTAATTCTCATTTGTCATGAAAGTAATCTTCACATCTTCTAACTGCATCTTTTTAGTCAGCGGGATTTAATCTTAATTTCTCACATCTTCTAACTGCGTTTTTTAGTCAGCGGCATTTATTCTTCATAATTTCTCACATCTTCTAACTGCATCTTTTTAGTCAGCGGGATTTAATCTTCATAATTTCTCACATCTTCTAATTTCATTTTTTTAGTCGACTGCATTTAATTAAAAAAAGAGTTTCTTCATTTGTGTTTCACTTGAAAATGTAAAAAACCTATTCAGAAAAACACGCGATATTTTGTGAACAGTAAGCGGAAATTTTCCTCCCCCCCATTCACCCCCATTAACCTACGCCACTCACCAAGACTCAAAAAAGTCTCCCTGGACAAGCCAGGGGATTGTACACGAAAACAACCAAGGGAGGATGATGCCCTAACCATAAATGTTACCCTAACCCTAACTTGTTACCCCCAATCATCCAAACAATCCTATCGGATATACCAAGGTGCTTGTACAACCTCCTGCGGTTATAATAAACAAACACGCTTATAGGAATAGTGTAACCAACTCTCTTCCTTTTTTTTTTCCAGATCAGTGCTGGGAGCTGTTACACTATTCCTAAGGGCTCAGAGTTCAGTCATAGGAATCGTCCAACAGGCTTTTTTTCCAGATTAGACTGGATGTACAGCCTGTATTTCTGACTATTCCTATGGGCGTGTGTGGTTAACCCTATCCCCTAACTAAGCTAGGTAGCAATTACATTTCCATAAACTTTATTGATTATGTACTATATGAAATTGCTACCTACAATTTTGACCTACACAATCGCATATACTAATCCTACACCCTATAACCTATTACCCTCTAAAATATCTAGCCCCTTTCTAAATGTTTAAATGCCCACTATTCACTGTCGTAAAGATCTCTTCTATTTCTCTCTCTTCATTCACTCGTTCCGTTTTTCTTCTTTTCTTCTGTTTTGTTCTTCCGATTCTGTTTTGCATCTGCAACATAAAATTAATATCCAGATGTAAGTTTCATATTTATTACTACTTACAAGGATAAAATTTAGTAAAAAAAGGGTGTGCGTATAAGCTATTGTGTATCCTGTATATAAAGCAGAATTACATGCAAATGTAATGACGTAATATTGTATATAACAGTTTACATAATATAGTGCTATTCTAACAACACTGTAAATTGCATGTTAATAAAATTATAGCTTTTGTTTGAATTAAAAATATGCAATAATAAAGCTTAATAATTATAATTTATAGTTTTGCAAGTTTTTATTAGCCAAATTACTGAAATATATTACTTTACTGATTTTTTTTAACAAACAGAATATTTAGATTGGAAATAATACATCTGATGTCAATTACACAAACTACTTCTAACTATTAAGTCGGTGTTATTTTAGACCATTTTTATTTCTTCATTGAATCTTTGAACCTACAAATTTTCTAAAGTTGAGTAATTTTATTGTTAAGGACCTCATTAATGCACGAATGAATTTTAACTTTTTTATTTATTTATCCTAACTTTTTTGTCTTCAAAAGTGTTATTTTTCTGAACTTTATTTATTTTGAGTTTATTGTTATTTAATGTTATGTACCTATTAATTTTTAAAGTAGGATAATATCTGCAGATATTAAGTTCTAAAATCTAAAGATTGTCGCCATCGGTTTCCCTTATTTTTACTGCGTAAAATAAAAAAGTACCGGATAAAAATTGTATTGCTATAACTTCAGCTGAAACTCCAGTGAATAACAACAATATGCTTTCACTGATAAAATCTAACCGTAACTAACTAAAAATATTTTTGTATTTTATTATAAAATTTCACGTGTTTATATTTAATTAATTAATATGGTATTTAAATACAATTGTTTTGATTTATAAAATGTATTTTTATGTTCTGATCGGTTTAAAAGTTTATTTATTTGAATTAAAATCTTCTGTTACATTTTAATTCAATTCAGTTCACAAAAATAAAAATTTAGACAATATATTTACATTATAATTTTTTTTTTCGTTTTCACGCATAGTTTATAAATTAAATAATACATCATTTTAGTATTATACTCAGATAAGCACTTCTTGCTTATATAAAAAAAAATCATTGAATCTTTTTGGTTGTAGGTTATACAACTTAGCCCTTAATTGGGAAAAATTTTAAAACGGTAATTTTATAGTATGTGGTAATCATGTTGAATTTTTTTCATACTTATATTTTTATATATATATAAAATGTATACATATATATAAGTAGCTTTTGTTTTAAAAATAATCTTTAACAAATATCTTGCTTAATCAAAACGTTAAACAATATATACATATATAGTAAAGTTTTTCAGTGTTAATTAGTTTACACTATAAAGTTTTAAAGTTATACAAAATTAAATGAGGTGAGATATTTGTCATTACTTACATTAGTATCAAAGGACAGATGAAAAAGTCTTGTAAAATACAGAAAAAATATAAAAATTTTATAACTTACCATATGTTGAATGTTTTTGAGTAAAAGTAAGAGTAACATATATTATTATTCTCTATTCTTATTAATACAGACTAAAAATAATATCTATTTATCTGTCCAGTTTCTCTTCAATAAGATATAATACTGAAATTTTCCTTATGGATATTAATTGTAATTTTAGTTCAGATAATTTCTCTCTTATTCTTGACATTTTCCCCTTACTCCTTTTTCTTTATAACTGCATTTCTGATTTTTTTAGATTTTAATCATTATAGTAGAAATTCAATTTGTTTTCACGAGTGTATATTATTTCCATTTTAATATGTGTACCACAACAATATTTAATTAAATTCATTTAAAATTACGTAGTTAATTCACTAACCTTAATTTTCATCAATTATCGTAAGCGTTTTTTAACTTTATATAAATGAAAAACATGTTTAAATGAATTAAAATTATTTAAATAAAATGAGAATCAGTTGTTTGGTTACTAGGATACTGATTTCAAAATAAAAATTATGATGCATTCAGCTAATTATTAAAAAAAACTACGCCAAACGTTACAAGTTGAATAAAATATAATTTCCAACCTTCCTAATGGAGTGAAAGTATCTTTCTTTAAAAAAAAAAAATTCATCTGGAAGGTCCCAGGTTTGAATCCCAGTCAGGTAATGTATTTTTTCACATCCTATAAAAGTTCCGTCTCATATTCCCCCACACGAGCTCCAAACCAGGTTGATATTCATTTATCATAATAAATCTATAAAATAATCATCAATCTCCCACCCCTAAAAAAACAAGATATTTGTTGGAAATCGGTAATCAATAAACTGAATCTAAGAGATTTCTCAGAATAATTTGCATTTATTCCTGATAATTGGAGACCGGATTATATGCATTTGCATATTAAGCCCATTCTCACCGGTTATTGCATATTTTCCTTAAAATCTAGTGATGATGCGTATTTTCGCTATATTTACAATATTTTTCGGTAGGATACCTAGTTAATAAATGAAACCTTACGTTGTAGACGACCAAACCTATTAGCCGCACGGCTCTTAGAGCGCAAGTCTATGCTCTCCAGCCGCGCGTCTATGGTTTTGGTAGGATAATATTATTATATGCCCAAATAAAACACAGAATCACGCGAAACAAAGACGGACGATACCGTTCTGCGACGCGCACGTCTACTGCAGCACTCCCACCACTAGGCAATTAAATTACGGAAGTTATTGTTGACGCGCTTTAGTTTAGTTTTCTATTTATTTCAGCAAAGTTTAATATGTACCATGCCTCCCAAAAAAAAGGCCTCTTCGTAGATAGTTGACTATCCTGGAACATTTACATATGTCGGAAATGTATTATATTGTCGAGTTTGCGAGAAAAATATATTTATACAAAAAATGTTAAATAGACCAGCACGTGAAGACAAGTCTTCATAACGCAGGATTGTAAAAGAAAAGCCCACGGGAACAACTTATAACAGCGACAAGTAGCAATGATTTCACAAGGTAAACAAAAAACTATTTTAACGTAGATTTACGTGAAGCATTGGTTACAAGTAATATTCCTCTTCACGAACTTACAAATTCTACCTTCAAAGATTTTCTGCGAAAATATTGCTTGAATCAAAATACACCACATGAATCAATATTGCGTAAAGATTACAAACCGACGATTTACCTACAAATAATGGAAGAAATACGCAATGAACTCGAGGATAGCATTATTTGGATTTCAGCCGACGAAACTACCGAGAGTTGCGGTTGTTACATTGCGAATTTAATTGTCGGTGCATTAAAACTAGAGCCTTCTTCTTCCTATGTCCGGGCCTACAAAGACCTTGAAAAGACAAATCGTTCTACGATCGCCAGATTTATGAGTGAAGATATTAAAAAAATATTTCCTGAATCTTCTGCAGTTGAAAAGTGTTTATATTTCTCTCAGATGCTGCTCTCTACATGATCAAGGCAGCCAAAGCCCTCCAAGTATTTTATCCCCATTTGATTCATCCGACGTGCTTTTCTCACGTCACGGAAGGGTAGCCAGCCCTCCTGTGGACAGGCATCACGGCATCCAGAAGCGAAGGTCGTGTCGCTTCCCGTTGGGAAGGTCAAATGGGTGGAAAATGCTGAAGGATGGTAGCTAGACATCATGCGTCACATAAGGTCAACCGAGGCAACGTCTTCTAGGGGGTTACCCGTTGGGCTTGTGCGGATAAAAAAAAGTATACTAAATATAAAAATAAAATAACTCCATTTTAACAATGTAAGTTTATTTTTCTAATGTTACAGTTTAATGTTTTTATCCGTTATGTTTTTAAGTTCGGTATAGAGTTTGCTTATAATATATTATCGATTGTGGTTAGCGAAAATCAGTCTGAGAAAAAGAGATGTTCACAAGAAAAAGATGACGTTCTCTATGTTTTTATGCAGAGGGGTATGAGCATTTCGAGCTGTTTACATTACTGCTGCTAAACGTTTCTCAGCTGCCGGCCTCCGTGACGCGAGTGGTAGCGTCTCGTCCTTTCATCCAGAGGTTCCGGGTTCGAATCCCGGTTACGCATGGCATTTTCATACGCTCCAAAAATTGTCATACATCTCATCATCTGAAGCAATAACTAACGGTGGTCTCCGATGTTAAAAAAAAACAAACGCTTAGCTACGTCATCATTCAGGTGAGAGAAACGACTTAAAAAAAGTAAGTCGGTTAAAAAAATTGCATTTTTAAATAATAAACTTATTACTTATTCAATTATGCATTTTTTTACTCTAGATAATATTTATACGCATATGTACTCGTTTAATTTCTATAAAGTATAAACTAATTGTATAATTGAAAACTTATACATTGCGAATAATAAATATTATTTTAAGTCGACGTTCGATGTCCTTCAAGTTCTCTGTCAATCTCAGTGCCAATTACACTTCACTTCTTCTTTGAAGTCGGGATTCAATCATAGTGCAGTATTTTGGTCACGCGAGGCTTGTCATCTTGAAGTTTCCTAATGAAAGAATCAATAAATTGTCTCAAAATAATACCGTTACTATTATTTTGTACATAAGTAGACCGTAAAAATTGAAGCGGATTACATAAAATCTCTATTTTAAATAATGACTTATTAAAGTAATCGAATAAAAGGAGGAGGTTTTGAATTGTAAAAAAATCACTATTTTAAATGACTATGTAAAGGGGAAGAGTTGGTAATTAGAATTATTACACAGCATGTTTAAGTAACGTTTACTGTTCACTGTCCAAAAAGAATGTCCCTATTACCCCATGACTTGAGATAGCGGCCCGTACCAAAGCTCTTGGAGCGTGATGAAGACTTTTTCATGAAGTACGTGTGGATTTTCGGAAGCCTAAACACGTTTTTGATTTTTTGTTTATTTTGTTTATTAACAACCTCTGTTAGTTAAAATGTGCCTCATCTGAAAACCAAGTATTGTTCAGCAATACGTTTTGCTACACTGTCCAAAAAGAATGGAAAGTAATACAAGGAGCCCTATTACCCCATGACTTGAGATAGCGGCCCGTACCGATGCTCTTGGAGGGTGATGAAGACCTTTTCATGAAGTACGTGTGGATTTTCGGAAGCCCAAAAACATACATTTTGTTTATTAACAACCTCTCTTAGTGAAAATGTGCGTCATCTGAAAAACAAGTATTGTTCAGCAATACGTCTTGGTATACAGCCCTTCAGCGAATACCATTCTTTGGTGTTTGCTGTCAACCGTTAATTTGGGCAAAACTATTATTTTGTACGGATACAAATACAAATCAATTTTTAAAATTCGCTGCACAGATCGCCTAGAAATCCCATTTTCTTGTTGATTTGCCCGAGCACTTCAGCAACGCTCCTCTGACAGCTTCGACATTCTGTGGAGAACGAACATCGGCAGGCCCTTCGCGTTGTTTACTCTCAAATACTGAACCGTCAACTATTAAATTTTTCGTAAAGCATACGTATTGTTCTAAATGCGGACGACCACCGAGTAGGAAAAGGGGAACGAAACCGTCTTTGTGTAAGCACCACACTTTTCGTTTCATTTAAAAACACAGTCTTTATGCGCTGTTCAAATCAATCATCATGGAACGATAAACAGCGCACTCGGAAAGAGAAGAAACTAATATTCATGAACTGCTGTCACTTCTGCCAACATAAAAAATATTAATTAACCTAAACAATTATTATCAAAACAAATGTTGGATCACCTCGTGCGCCACCTGTTATGGAATAGTTTATGTAACATTTTGACTACATGAAAACGAAAATATGAGCGCGGCCTTAAGTACAAGAAAGGTTACTGTGATTTAATGATTGACGTGAAAAAATATGATATCGACTCTAACAATGGAAATTTGCTGTGGAGGTAGTATTACTAGTTCTGATTTTGAATTGTTAATGAAAATTACTGGATCGATAACAACGAAATAGTATTTAAAAAAAATTAATATATGCAGTGGGAATTTATTTTCATATTTCTCCTTTTATTAATTTGTTGCTAATTTTCATCCATTCACACCAGTTTACTGAGAATGGCGTTGAATATTTTTATTTGATGAATGTTAGCATATTATAGTAGGGCCTTTCTTTGCCGAAGTAATTGGGGTTGTTGCCGGCTCGGGTAACGGAACCCGCGGTTAACAGAGACGTTAAGTTTCAGTGCCTAAACCGCAACGAAACGGCATTATCTAAAGCATCCTAGACAGGCTTCTTTAGCGTAGATCCGCGCTTTTGAACAGTATTATTCAGTTTCTTCTTTTGTGTCCCGTTTCCAAGCGCCGACGTTTGCTTCTCAGAAACCAAACACATAAGCAATTTTTTTAATCTGTTCTCCAGCATTTATCTTTTAATCGCTTCTAATTTTTTGTTCACTGATATTACCACCTGTTTCCGTTTTATGTTAATAATATCTTTGCTATAACTAGCAATTATGAAAAAAACTGGCAAATATCGTATGATTTTCCCACGTTTGCCGGTCGACCCACCGGTCGGTCTAGTGGTGAAATGAGCTTTATTCGAAACGCAACGTTAATGTGGACGGTAAAATATGAAAGTGATGGCGATTTTCATGATGGAATGAATAATAAAAGTTATTTGAAATGGCCTGGAGAAAATTCGTTCTTTATCTTCCTTTTGAGGATGTAGTAGTTATTGATATACTTCGTATAATAATACCTTTTCTGAAAAACCTTTAATTTTGTCAAACAAGAAACAAGACACGACTATTTGGCTACAGAATTATCATATTCCATTTTCATCTCAAATGCTTAAACTACAGTTATATGAACAAATTTTTTTTTGTTTAATCTTCGGGTCGCCCGTTAAGTATTGCTTCAGAGGATGAGATGAATATTTTTAGCGTGTATGAAAATGTCATGCCTAACCGGGATTCAAACCCGGGACCTCCGGATGATTGAATTAAATTGAACAAAAGAAAACGAAACCGATTTGACGAATTGTTGGAAAAATATGTGAATCAAGTTCTGTGATTTCTACCTTACCATCCTGATTTAAATCCTATCGAGATGATTTGATCTGAGGTAAAACGATATGTTCCGAGCCACAAGAGAATGTTTAAGATGTCAGAAGTGCAGATAAAATGACTTCCATCAGCTTATAAGATTTCAACTCACATTTTATAAGGTGATGTTCTTAGGAAGGGGGCATCAAATTTTTATTATATTTTGGATTCTCCTGAACAAGATTTTACAGTGTTTATGTACTCGTACATATGTATATGATTTTTTCGTCCGCTCTGTGAGACACAAATCTTAACCGATTTTGATAAAAATTGGTGGGGTGATGTAAATCTATTGGGAATATAACTGTGTTGATTTTAAAGGGAATCGATTCTCAGGAACCGGAGCTAGAGCCAAAAAAAATGGGTTTTTGGGTATGTTTTCAACTTTTTTTTTCGTTGGCCCGTTGGTCTGGGCGCAATTTTTAACTGATTTTGATAAAACTTGACAGGATGATGTAAATTTAGTTAAAATAGATCTCTATTGAGTTTCAAGCGAATCGGTTCACAATACCAGTGTTAGAGACAAAAAACTGGGTTTTTGATTACGTTTTCAAGGTTAAATAAACCCGGAAGTCCACCCTTCTGACACTTACTGCGCAGTTTTTTTTTATTTGCGTTCTGTTATTTATAATAAATTTTTGATATTTTTTTTGTATTAAAGAAAATTGTTTCTTCCTACGAAGACAATTATAGGATGATAGTTTATTATTTTAAGTTATTGTTTTTTTTGTTTTTTTTTATTTAGTAATATTTAACTAATGTTTATTATTTTGCTAAGTTACTAAGTAGTTTTCATGTTTCATTAATAGTATTATTCTGTCGTATTAATCTGACTTTCTAGCTGACGATTTTTAAATTATGCTTGAAATGTGTGCTGATTGTATGTGGGGAATTATATATGGAATTTTTTTAATGTAAATACTGCAATTTCAAACGGAATATTGAAAATAAACTATTATTATTATACGAACCGTGTTGATCATATATTATTAGTTCAGGATATGCAAATTTGATAATGTATAAACTATAAAATCAAATTTATAAAAAGATTCCTGAAAACATAGGACGTAGGAATTATGCCGATGTTAAAAAATTGGCACAAAGTATAAAGGAATTGAAATCGAAATAAAAATGCGCATCCTATTTGTCACAGAGCTATCCTCTTACTCTCAAAGAAATTATGTTAATTATTAATTTATTTCTGCCGTAGGTGCTTTATGAATTACAGTTGTACTAAGTAGTGGGAAATGTAGTATGTAGTATCAGTGACGGATATCATTGGGGTGTAGTAAATTAGTCGGGGGTGCTGCTCCAGAAAATTTTTTTCCGGCCTTTTCAAGGCCATGGTTAATGATTTCTGTAAAATATAAGAACCGAAAAAAATTAATCAAATAGAATAGCTGGAAGCAGGACAATAATCTAAATCTGTAATTTATCACATTCAATAATACGGTACACGTATTCGGTTTAACCGAATAAAAATAATAAAATGTCAATACAGATAACGTTTTTTAGTGTTATTAGATAATAACTTAATAAACTATACGCTTAGAAATACTACTGTTCACCGGTGCTTAATTTAAATTTCTATATATACAGAAACAAACCACTTCCTATATTTTTTACAAATTACCTTCTCTCTCACCCTTCCACCGTGTTTTTGGACAGATTTGCCAATCAAAGAGCTTTTGCTTTTCGCCATCTTATGATCACTACTGAAAAAAACCACTAAACCACTTTCATATTCCTTCCACCGACTAAACTAGAAAAGGGAATGAATAAGGATGCACACGCGGAGTAAAAAAAAACTACCTTCCACCAGGACGCCAGGGTCGGCACTGCGGGAACAACAGTGCTCTCTCTAGCTTGCAGCCAGCCTCGCGTGCAGCTACCTATGTGCGCATCCTCGCACAACAGCCAAACGCCACGCCGCTGGAACTGTAAATCGCACAGTTCCATACAAAGGGTTTTGTAAATTTTTTTTAACTGGGGGGTGGCTTCTGAGATTAACTTAAAGATTATGAATTAATCCTTAATAATTAATGAAAAAAAGGTTACTTAAGAATTAATGAAAAAAAAAAGGACCCATTATTTTAAATATTATCGATAATATCAAGTGAATACGCGAGCCGCCACTGTATAGTATAAAGAAACAAATTATTTTTTTCCGTTTTGAAACCATACATAATAGCAGCAGTTCCAAAACTTTTCCGAGTCACGGCCCCCTTTTTAAATTAAAAGTTTTCCATTGCGCCCCTACCCTAAATAAAAGTATGACTACTCGTAAGTAAGAGATAAAAATAAATAAAACTCGTCTCTTCATTATTTTTCTTTGCATTATTAACAATAAATTAATTATTATAAATATCTTAGTTCAGTTAATTATGAAGCTTTTATAATTTTTGCGGCTCCCCGTAGTGCCGCGGCGCACAATTTGGGAATCATTAATAAAAATCTCGATAATAAAATATATATTCTACTTGAAAATGTTTAAAAATTTTCAACCATTATGATTAGTAATACATTTTTTAAATAAATTATAAATTCTAAGCTATTATAAGATTATGAAATGTGTAATATTAACGTTGGTATGTGTTTTGGGTTATTGGATACGCGATAACTCAATATTATATTGTGGACTGATTATATTGGTTTATGGATTGTATAAGATACTACGTAGGTTACATGAAACAGGAAGCATTGAATTGCCTGGGTGGCATTTATTGTGGCTTCTATTATACAAACACACACATACAACCATACAGTTATATACTGGATTGTATAGATAGATATATATATATATATATATATATATATAGAGCTTTAGGTACCCTACATGTTGAGTTTGTAGTGTCACCGAACGATGGTCTAATGCTTTGATTAGTGTATTAATGGTCAATGATTAACTCCCTTCTGCCCTCTCCTATCCATTACCACTCCAGCCTTATACAATTCCCGGTGCAAGGATACTGGACACCAGGGATTTGTAATAGTCGTCAACTCTACATCCCTTATTCCCAATCTTGGTTACCATCTAATTCAATTACTCGCTAACTAAGGTATTTCGTCTTTTAGTAGAATGCATATTTTACTAATTGTAACCTTCATACGATTGCTCACAATTAAATATGCGAAGAATTTATACTATATTATATTCAGTTAGCTTATAGAGTGAACAATAAAACAAACGTTTCCTTTGTGTGAGCGAGTTCATCATGATTCTGCTGAGTCACGTCTCTTCCATCAGTGCTGATTCACAACGCGGCCATATCTATATACAACATTATAATCATTATTCATATATAGTCACCGAATAATTCATTTGTCATACAGTAGTCAATGTAATCAGAAGTTTATATAACGTTATATCTTTTTAGTTCTATTAAAACCCATGTTCAAGAAAGAGTGCTCATATGAAAACGATCACCCTTGTGTTCTCATTTTCAATTTTTGTGTTTATTTTATTTATTTATTCTATGTTATTTAAAAGGGGGGAGACATAAAAAATATATTGTTTTCTTTAGAACTGGGAATAGGAAGTGTATACTCGGTCAGTTTATTTAGCTTACAGTGAAGAGTAGTTTTCTAAATTATCAGATAATTACATTCACTTCAACTCTTAAAATAAGGATTAGGATGAAAAAACAGTTCTCTAGAAGAATAAATTTATCTCATTTGTTACTAAAGATAAAAATTTAGAAAAACACCAAAATAAAGAGAAAATAAGTGTCTAGTGCCTTTTGTATACACAAAAAAATACATCTTGTAGAATTTTTGTTACAATTTTTTTAATTTTATTAAAAAAAAAAAAATCATTCCCAAGTTAGTTTCAACCCCCTCTCATAATCTTTATATATAAAAATGTTAAGTTCGTTTGTGTACGCTTCAAAAACTCAAAATGTTCTTCACCGATTGAGCTCAAATTTTAGCACGATATATAACCCGCATCAAAGATTGTTTTTATCTATTTTTCGCATCAGTCACATACCCGTGACCGGGAGAAAACAGTTTTTTTAACGGTCAGCTGTGTACCGGTGACCGCGCCATCTGCCGGAAGCGAGGGGAACACTCGCCATACTAGCTAACGACAACCGCAGTCACATGTGAAACAATACCTGTTCCCAATTACATTGTTTATTAATAAAAAAAAAAAAAACGTATCCACCTGCATCTGATTTAGATTATTATACAATCGGAATTAAATATTTACTTTAATCGAGGTACTTTTGTGTGATCGTGTCGTGATTGAGCTGCGCCTTTCACCAAGTTCTGAATTTATTAGAAAACGACCAACAGTGGGATATATGTATTAATGACGCGTGCAACACTGCACATCCAAACCAAATTCGCGCATTATTCGCAATTATACTGACCGCCTGCTTCCCTTCATCTCCCACAGAGTTATGGGGAAGATATCGATCGCATATAGCTGAGGATATTTTGCTTAGAGTACGCCTAGAAAGTACCAATATGACTGTGGAATTTACAGAAGGCATTTACAACGAAGCATTGAAAATATTGAAGACAAGTGCTTAGCTATTGCGAATAAAGTTCATAGTCAATTGGGAATGCCATCACACACCCGAGCTGCGATTGCTGTATGTATTACGTGAGTGGATTAAACATTTGCCTCCCTATAGTATGAATTTTGTAGAAAGGGGGAACGTCCGTAGTTGGCTTTTGCAGATGTCCAGATTATAATATCGGATAAGGAAGACGCTCTACAACGTGCTTGGCATGAGGTTGAAAGGGTGACTAAGGAATGGATACTCTCTAATGATTTCAGTTGAAAAGCCTAAAGTAATGTCATTTTGTGGAACGTTTCAGAAGGGCAAAGATTGTTCTTAAAGACAGCGTAATAGAACACGTTTCATCATTATGTATTATATCATAACTGTGGAAGTTTTATATATCTATATATATAAAAATGTTAAGTTCGTTTGTGTACGGCTTCAAAAACTCAAAATGTTCTGAACCGATTGAGCTCAAATTTTAGCACGATATATAACCCGCATCAAAGATTGTTTTCATCTATTTTTAATAAATCTATCTATCTATTTTTAATTTGTACAGTTTTTTAATAAATAAGAGGCTAATAATCAGATGGAAATGTAAACAAAGGAAAGCCAATCAGATCAATACAAGATGGCCGCTGTCAAACACAACGACCAATCACAAAGAGCCCGTATGGAAGTTGCCAATGTAAACAAAATCATAACTGATTAAGTAACACATTTCTTTGTTAGGTTAAATATTCACTTTTGTCTGAATTAAATATTCACTTTAATCGAGGTACTTTTGTGTAATCGTGTCGTGATTGAGCTGCGCCAATATGACCATGGAATTTATAGAAGGCATTTACAACGAATCATTGATAAATATTGAAGACAAGTGCTTAGCTATTGCAAATAAAGTTCTTAGTCAATTGGGAATGGCAGCACCAACCAGAGCTGCGATTGCTTCATTTGATGTGGATTTACGCCGTGAACAGAGTTACAACATTGGTGATCTTCAGTCATATGTCCGATCAAACATTCCAAAATTAACGCGTAAACAGAAAGGCATTTATGATCGCATAATGCAAATGATAAATGACGGAGTTGGGGGGACCTTCTTCTTGGATGCGCCAGTAGGAACTGGGAAAACATTCCTCAATAGATTGATTCTAACGGTTCGATAAAAAAATGACAATTATCCTGTTGCGGAATATTAATCGGCCAAAACTTTGCAACGGCACGCGACTTGCAGTTAAGAAATTGATGAATAACGTAGTGGAAGCAACGATTTTAACGGGGCCTTTCAAAGGTGAAGATGTCCTCATTCCTCGAATACCAATGATACCGACCGATACACCATTTTAATTTAAAAGATTTCAATTCCCAATTCGATTGGCATTTGCAATCACAATCAATAAAGCTCAAGGTCAATCTTTAGAATTGTGTGGTTTAGATTTAGATGTTGATTGCTTCTCACATGGGCAACTGTATGTTGCGTGTTCCCGAGTCGGCAAACCAGATACCCTTAATATCTACGCAGACAGTGGAAAAACAAAAAATATTGTATATCCACAAGGATTGCAAAATTAAACTTCTATGAAACGTATGCTTTGTTTTGTTTCTCATTTCTCATCCATGCAACCACAATGTGCCACAGGGTAGCGTGGCAGGTAGAGCTAGTTATTTATACAAGAGAATTATCACATGCATCTAGACATTTATTTTATGTATAATGTAAAATCAAAATCACACAGTGATCTCAATTATTACTAAAGATATGTTTTTTTAGTTTTAACGATACAGAGAAATTAAAGTTTTTGGAAAACGGAGATTAAAAATTGCAATATACAATACCCGGCCTCCGTGGCGCCAGAGGTAGCGTCTCGGCCTTTCATCCGGAGGTCCCGGGTTCGAATCTCGGTCAGGCGTGGCATTTACATACACGCTACAGATCATTCATTTCGTCCTCTGAAGCAATACTTAACGGTGGACCCGAAGGTTAAAAAAGAAATACCATAGCACCTGCCGATTCTATCGTATGGTTTTAGCAATGCCTAATGACCTTGAAAGTGGCGAACTTTGTAGGATGAAATATGATTTAAACAGAATAAAAAAACGAGGTTTAAAATGGCAAAATAATCATATTTCTATCATTTTTCATCGATGAGATATATGCTATTGAATTTTGTATTTTACGCGGTAAAAATACAAATATTGCCAACGGAGAAAAAAATTATACAGTTTAAAAGAGCACATTCCATGGAATAAAAATCACTGTAAAAAGGGTTTCGCGTATTAAAAGTAATTTTAATGTATATAAAATTAATGAGTTAATAAGATCTAGTGGCAAAACCGTGCTTCGATTACCTCCCTGCCAGTTTGTATTCAATCCAATTTAGTTAATTTGGTGATAAATCAAAAGTATCTAGCGTCAGAAAATACTGCTTTTAAAATATCTGATGTTAAAAATTTATCCTTAAAAGCCATCGATAAAACAAGCCAGCAGGAATGGAAAAACTGTATGAAACATATAACGGATGTTATTGAATCAAATTATTGGAAACTGGGTAATATAATTGGAAATAAAATTGAGCCTCCCGTTGTATCTCTTAATAGTGATAGCAGTACAGATTTCTCGTAGTCAGATGAGGAAAACTGAATTTAATTTATTATTTATCATAGAAACTGAACCTAAAATATTAGTGAAATTTTACAACTTGTGGACAATTGACCATTTCATAACTTAAAAAACTCAAATAAAATGTATTAATTTATTTAAATTTAAAATGTTATAGCGCGGGGTTAGGAATATTAATGTCGCGTAGTTTCGTTTATATGAATCGAATTTACAGGAGATGCTTGTGAATCGGTTGCCTAAACACTAGTGCACGCAATTTGTTTACTTGAATATAGCCAAGTATATTGACAAAGGGCGGACAATGATGAATGCCCATATTGTGCGAAGGCGGACACCCCTGAACATGTGGTCTTCCAGTGTCTCAGTTGGATAGCCGAGAGACTAAAGTTAGAGAGATCGGTTGGTCCATAGAACGTTGAAAGCATAATTACCAAATTGCTACTGGGCAGATGACGTTTCGAGAAGATAGCCGGGTTTATTTCCGGCATTTTACAATGCAAGAAGGTGATGGCCATGGGGTGAAGGATAGCCTCTCATGGAGTCGGCGTTCGTCTGGGCTTGGTTCGATGATCGGCGGTGGTGAAGTGAGGGGACTCTGGATCTCTTGACCTTCCGAGATCTCGGTAGATCACTGTGAACGGTAAGGAATACTAGGAAATAAAAGATCCAAAACGGTGGGGAAAGCCAGTCATGGTGTACCCGCACTAGAATACGCATAGAAAAGACCCGAACCAGAAATGTGTACTCCCAGTAGAGTGGGCAAAAATCAAAAGAAGAGATCCAACCGGCATGAGTTTGAGTTTCAAGAACATGCTCCTGCACTGAGCTATGCTTAACTATTGATCCAGTGCAGAGATGTACGGAGAAAAAAAAGGGGAAAAAAGTATATTGTTCCTGTCCTCTCTTCCTTGGTCGTCCTCTATTCCTCATCCCAGTTCCTTACTGAGGCATCCATCTCTTATTCATAAGTCGCATGTGTTCATACTACACCCGTTTCTTACTGAAGATAAAATCGATTATAGCTTCTTCTGTACCCATTCTAACCCTTATTTTCTAATTTTAACTTGCTTAATCAACTTTCACCACACCTCCTTTTCCAGTAGTGTATTTCAAAGCCTGTAGATTACTTTTAAAATTTATGAATAATACTGCCATTTTATTTTGGGGTGGTAAATGTTTTAAAATATGCGGGTTGGTCATTAAAAGAGATTTAGAGAGGATCTGAAATTAGTGAATATATTATGTCGATGGCAGCACAAATTTATTCAACTAACAACGGCTATTAACTTGACTGTTTATATATATATATATATATATATATATATATATATATATATATATATATATGTATGCAGAAAGAGAAAAGAAGAAATAAAAAATCAAATAATTCAGTAACTCAGTTATCGGTAGCTATTGAAATCGACCACAGGTTTGTGGCTTTTACGTGAACAGTTTCCTATTCTTTAGATGAGTTAACGATTGCAGTCACCATTGAAAATGAAGGGTTGGGACAAACGCGACTTCCAAGTCAAGACAACCATTTTCACTGCAGTAGTCCGCTTTTTACAACTCACTAATTATCCCCTCACCCTTCGCAACAGTATCAAATATAATCACTGTTATATAACGTGTAATACAATCTATAAACATTTTTATTTTTTTTAAGTTATAAATTTATTTTCATAATTTTATTAATTTGTTTTATTTTTAAAAAAGTTAATTTTTTTACATATTCCAGTTTTACTACCACGAACTAAATTTATAAATGCTTGTGTGTGTGTGTGTGTGTGTGTGTGTATATATATTTATATAAATGAAAATACTATATATTGGAAAATTTAATTAACTTTTCGATTTATAAGGGTTGTGTGTCCGGACATTACACAAGAACTACCTTACTGATTTAAAAAAAAAAAATTCATGGATTCTGTATCAATATTTAGCGACTTATTATGAGTTGGTATAATCCATATTCCGTAATAAAAATTTTCTTATTCAAGGCTTAACTTTTAAAAAGTATGAAATGAAACGGTACATCATTGTTTTAATCATTGAACCAAATATATATTTCTAAATCAGCTCGTCAATCCACTTTAGGTGTACTTCTACTCATTTCTAATCATTTTAGATGTACATTGAACATCATTATTCTCAGAGAAAACTGATTGAAAACTTCAGTATATTCAAGTTGTGTAAACGCAGTTGGTCGATGAGAAGTCGGTAATTCTGATTGCCTCTGGACAGGTGTTTGTGTTGGTAAATGGGTGTAGTAAGGGTTTATAATACGGGGATGGGATTGAGGATGGGTGGGGATGAGATATAATAGTATAGTTCCCTCACCCGGATCTAAAATACCCCTTCCAACCCGTTCGAAAACTACACTTACAAAGTTTAAATCTTCAGTACCTCTTGAATACGTGATAACAATACGAAGGCTTGGAAAATAACGTGTAATACGACAAATTATTATACCACTTTCTGACAGTAAATAATTTCACCTTACATTTTCTTTGTATCTGTTATTTTTTGTGTTTAAATCAAGTTTTCTCTGATTTTTGGGGTATTAGATTGGGAACTGTACTTTATCTTTACCATATTGTTAAAAATAATAAGCCCCTCCCTTGAAGGTTACAATTTCCTCTAACATACTTTAATTATTTTCTGTACTAACTATAAATTTTAAAATGTTCAAACATTTTTTTTTCTTCATTGAGCTTTACCGGAATATTAAAACTTTCTAATATATCAGAATATGATTTATTAATTAAATGTTGGTATTTTTTTCATTTTTGTAATTTTTATTTTGTTTTTTTTTTATTTCAAGTGACGTTATCAGATTAAAAATAGTTATCACATGGACAGAGGAAAATTTTAAACAATTAAATTATTCCTTGCTAATATTTTTCTGATTACGTTAGTTAACTCGTTAGCTACACTCTGTAATAAGTAAGAGAAAGTATTCTAATCGAGTAAAATTTTGCATCTCAGGAATTTTTGCAGATCTTCTTAGCCAGGCTTCTCAAAAAAAAATTCCGAATGCATTTTCACAAGATTCTTCTGGAAAGTAATAGCAATAAATATATTCAATTATTTACAACAGTGCAGGTTTAAAAATAGGGAAGTAAAATTGTAAAAAATAAATTAATTAAAAATGTTAATTTCAATTAACTTTTTTCTTAGCAATGATTTTTCCCTTTTATTTATTTTTTCATAACTATTCATAAAGTAATTTTTTTATAAAAGAGCGTGCATCAACAACTATTATCATTAGCCCAATGGAAATTGGTAGGATATGAAAAGATGTTATGTGTGACCGGGATACGAACCTTGGACCTCCATACAAAGTGGCGTGACGCTACCTACTCAGCCATAGATTATTGTTCTCTAAAAAAAATAATGGTGCGTGGGGTTATTTGTTTGTCAGATGTGCTCATTTTTTTATTCTAGTTGCTACTGGCGCAGAGCGGACCAATGATGGCGCGCCGGTTGGCTGTACACGGCTCCCTCCACGAATCTTCCGCTAGAAGCAGTCCGTTACCAATTAATTTATAGTTTGTTTAGTTTAGTTTCTAAGCGTAGATTATTTTTATATATATTTTTATGTTATTTATTTGTTATACTGTTTATTAATTTCATTTATTTAATTTCGTTAATAAGAGAAAGGGATTTAGTTAATAGCTAGCAAAAAAACGTGTTTTTTATTTTGCGGGAGAAAGTCGTTTTTGCGTACCCACCCGGCGCATCACGCGGTCCGCTCTCCACCAATCACATGGACCGCTCTGCGCCAATAGGAGTAGCTGGACTGGTAACCAACATAAGACAACACACAAGATTAAATGAACAAGATGATCCCACCGGATTGGTCTAATTTTGAACTTGTCATCGCAAATGAGCTGATTTTGAAGTCGGGAATTTAAAGCTTCAAATCCTACCAAAGGCAGTTAATTTTATACGGATTTGAATAATAGATCGTGGATACCGGTGTTTTTGATGGTTGGGTTTCAATTAACCACACATCTAAGAAATGGTCGACCGGAGACTGTTCAAGTTAAGAAGACTACACTTAATTTACTTTCATTCTGAAGTAAATACCTTACGGTGGTTCCGGAGGATAAAAAAAAGAAGAACAATACTGCGTCCCTAAGCCAACTCCCTGTTATTAATATGGCTACCGTTCAACATTAAATTTCTAACAAAAATTATTAAATTCTATATCTACTCACTCCTTAAGCCTATTTTAAATATAAAAACACCAAAATGTTCTGAAAAATATTCTCTACACAATATCTCTTTTCTGAAAATATTTCTGTAAAATACTTAATATTGCAACAAATATGAGAATACGAACGCCTTGTGGGTCCAGGGAGCATATCTCTATGGTCCACGGAGCATAGCCCTATGGTCGACGGTCCAGCGAGCGAAGGGGGGCTGACCGGTTGCTATTATTATTTATTATTTTGTTTTATTTTCAATTCTATATCATATTTGTATTTCATATTTAAATATAAAAGCTTTCTATGCCCTGTAGTACAGTATAAAATTAAAAATAAAATTTATAAAAAAAATTTAATGATAAATAGGACCTTTAAATTTTAAAAATAACTTTCAAGAATATAAAAGCATTTAAATATAACTGCAGGAACTTTAAACTTTAATTTAAAATTTGTATTAATTAATTGAGAGAATAGTGAATTCTAAACTTTGGAATTTAAATCCTTTTAACATTTGAAAGAATATACAACATAAATGTAAAAATACAAAATAATGTTTTAACAAACTATAATAAGTGTTAAAAATGTTACCTAAAATAAAAAACACGATTGCCAAAAACGTAAGTATTCTAACGCAGGGTCATACATCTGAATCAGGTAATTGTTCCACCACATTTTTAAAAAAAATTTAATCAAATTTTCAACATTTTATAAATTGGAAGGGCCAATCAAGATATATAGAATATGTTAACTGCATGATTGAACGATAACGTTACAAATAAATGGTCAGATAGTTTGTCCTTTGTTCAATTTTTTTTTTTATAAAAATATTTTCATTTAACTTTCAGCATCAATGTTTGCTGAATGTGGTGAATTTGATTAATCGACTCCAGTGTTGGAGAATAACATAAATAATTTGTATATTTAATGTTAATTAGACGAGAAGGTTAGCGAGCGAAGCGAATGTAGGTTATGTTCGGTTTAAACTTAAACTTTGGTTTTTTTTACGAGGGTTTCTCGTAATCTATTTACCATAGAGAAATAGGTGATTTTTTTTTTTAATTTCTTGTTAACGTTTCAGCCCCCACCCGAACTTATCTTTGTGTTCGTCGACATATACTGGCGAAGGTCCGAATGAATACTAATAATAATAATAATAATATAAAAAATTAAAAAAATATCTTGGTCTTTCACGTTAACACACACACACACATACACAAATATATATATTTATATAATATATAATCTTTATGATTCTCCTGGTAACGTAAGGGTTCCAACGCGGAGTCATACATCTAAATCAGTTCAGCCGTTGAGATGCTACGGTGGAACAAATATACATACATACAACTACCCTAAATACATTACACTCTTTTTGCACAGTAGTATAAACACATAATCATTAATGAAGGAGTAAAAAAAAATACATTCTTAACTAATTTTTTTTTTTAATTACTTTTTTTAGATTAAGTAAATATTCTGATCGAATAGAATTATTTCATTTATTAACAATTAAGAATTTTATTATGGTGGAGATATAGAGTCACCATGGTTCCTAATGCAAGATTTTACTCTCAATCTCAAGATTTTACTGCATAATTTTTTTACATAATTCTTTACATCTATACTTAGATAATTTAATGTTACAATTAATTTTACTATAGAAATATTCATTGTAGAAAAATGTTCTTTTTTTTAGGAAAATTTATAACTTAGAATTATAATTTCTTAATTTATCAATTTTTGAAGTTGTAAAAATCCTTTACTTACAAATAATGTAATTCTGTTTATAAAGGAGGAAAAATTCAGCATCTTATTGCCGTAATATATTTTAGCTTGCAGTCACTTTCTCATTCCATTGTAGTATTTTTTTTTTTTTATTTTAACTATTTAAGTCGATCTATAATAAAGAGCGTTTAAAGCATAAAGAAATTTATTGGACCATTTCGTTGCATAAAAAAACAAATGCATCCGTCTTTTTTTAAGTATTTCTTTTAATGTTTAACTGCTTAAATAGAATATAATATTATTTTTTGTTAAAAAAACGGTAATTTAATTAATTCGACTTTACTGTATGCGATTTTTAGGTTGATTTCATAAGAAAGCTACCTATTGTAATGGGTACCATTATCTACGCGTTTCACATCCCCCAGACCCCAAAACCATCGTCAGTTCAAACGTTTGCATATATATTTCACTTTCTTGTGAACACGATAACTGCCGTAATTTTGCGCCAATCACTTTCAAATTTATACATAAAATATAACGACCCAAAATCACTTAGACCACCCAAATCACAACTTAGACCACGGGGCTGGAAATGGGGGTTCGAAAAAAATATATCGCTATAACTTTCTTATTAAGTAAAATATCGAATTCGTTTAAAGTTGCTACTATTCTTTTGATAAGGGTCTTAAATTTATGTTAGTAAAATGTTTTGATTTCACTAACCATTGATCAAGGGGATGGAAAAAAGAAGGTTTTGAAGACAAAAAGAAAATCATACCGCCCTTAACAGGGACAGTATCGAATCAGTTGAAAGTGGTCATTAGTCCTACAAACACTACCTAAACCTTTTGTCTGAAGTAATTTTTATATGACCAACCCTTACGACAAGGGTAGATCAAAACAAAACAAAAAAAACAAAATACCGTTATAATTTTCTTATTAAGTAAAATATCGAATTCGTTATAAGTGAGTTCTTACTATTCTTTAGATAAAGATCTAAAACTTATTTAAGTAAGGGGGTGAAAAATATCGGGTTTAGAAGATAAAAAAATCGTACCTCCTTTAAGAGGCACACTATCTAATCGGTTTTTAAGTAGTCGTTAGTATTCTAAATAGTACCTAAAATTTTTGTCTGAAACAATTTTTATATGACCAACACTTACGGCAAGGAATGACCAAAATGTTGCTGGAATTGAAAGAAGATGAAATATGTTTCATATATTTCGCTTGTCGTTTGCGAAATATATGAATCTTGTTTCACAACCATTCATTGTCGTATTGACTAAATTTGAAGTTTTTGTTAACGGTGGAAATCTTTTTTGTCCCCTGCTTAGCTCTGGTGAAATCTACCTCCGTCTTCCGGCATGCCGAAAGGGATTTTTTTTATGTAAGTTCAGACCTCAGGCATACTGATCATCAAATAATTATATTTTGATTATTACGTATTATTTTGTATAGGAAGTTTTTTTGGTGTCTTAAAATAAGTGATATTCACATAACCGAAAAGAAAAATAACACTGTGTAGAAAATTTTAACTTATTACAATTTTACTATTGTAATGTGTAAATAAAGTATAGTAGAGTCTCAGTTCGACCATTCCTGAGATGTGTGGTTAATTGAAACCCAACCACCAAAGAACACCGGTATCCTCGATCTAGTATTCAAATCCGTATAAAAATAACTGAATTTATTACGACTTTGGCACTCTCGACTGACAAATCAGCTGATTTGGGAAGACGTGTTCACCATTAGACCAAGCCGGTTGCAACCTTTATTAGTTTTTTCAGACGTTACGTTTGAAAATTATTATTTTTTTAAAAATCTTTTTAAACCTTAACATACAGAGTGTCCAATACAAAACGCAACCCAACCTTATATTGGTAGGTATTGAAATAATAAAAAAGCATGTGTAAATGTAAATGTAATTTTTATTATTACCATCCATTACCTTACATTTAGAGTAAATGTTGGAAGTGGCCGCCATCTTCTTGAATACAAGCTTCAATTCTTTTTACAGCGTTTCAAATTTTGCAACTTTTTTCAAAGTTTGTGGCTGGATATTTAATACAGCTTGTTCAATATTGACTTTCAATTGTTCAAGTGTTCGTGGTTTGTTGCTGTAGGCTTTTTCTTTGAGGTAATCACATCCGCCGCAGTCAAATCTGGAGATCTTGGTGGCCACAAGCCTCGACCGATAACACGATTACCAAAGAATTCCTCGACCAAATCAGAAGTTGAACCTGCGTAGTGCGATGTCGCACCGTCATGTTGTAGCCAGCAGTGTCTGTCTTCCTCTTCCAAGAGTGCGATGAACCGAAATAAAATATTCTGATATCGTTCTGCATTAATAGTGTACTCGAAAAAAATAGGACCGATTATTTTCTTCCGCGATATCGCGCACCACACGCCCGACTTCTCGGGGTGTAATTGTTTTTCGTGATAAATGTGGGGGTTTTCAGCACTCTAAATTCTACTATTTTGGCTGTTTACGTAGCCATCCGAATGAAGGCGTGCTTCATCTGTGAAAAACAACGAATCCATAACATTAATTCCCTCACGCAGAAATTGACGGAATCGACAATATTGTAGCCGTTTTTCTTTGTCGGGCTCAAGAAGTCGATGAACCGTTTGAATGCGATAAGGTCGTAATTGTAATCGTTTGGTCGCCCCATGAACATTGATTTAGACAAATTAATTTCAGCAGACAATCGTCTGATCGATTTATTGGGCGGGGCGAGTAATCGGTCTTTCAGTGACTGTATCTGTATTCAACACCGACGCAGATCTTTTGTGTTCCTTGTTATTAACAGAACCGGTCTCTCTAAATTTTGCTACTAACCTTAATACTGATGTTTTGTTAGAAGCGGGTTTATCTGAGTACTTATGGCGAAACAAATCTTGCACTGCAACCGCTGATTTCGTACTAAAGTACGACTCTACAATGAAAACACGTTCATTTGGCGAAAACACCATCTTGTCTCTAGCAATACACTGAACGTTATGATTGCATTGTTGTTACTATCGGTAGTGTTCTACTGCGTCGCCGCAATGTTCAGATGTTGGACGAGTCCATTTCAGTAACGAGTAGGGGAGTAAGCTTGACTTTTATAATTTAATGGATGAGTGATTGATGGGTTGCGTTTTATGTGGGACATCCTGTAGTTACTCCATCCTACGTATACTGTTAAAATATTTCTTTTATAAAATTCAATTTTTTTCCCTCTAATTTATTTATCCTCTAATCATTCATTTATTTTAAAAATAATTAAACCTAAATATTTTAATATATGGTCATCCACCAAGTTGATCCCTACGAGATTCTACCATTAATTTCTCTTACTTTATTTATTTTCAGGCATATATTTTGATTTTATTGGATCTAAATAAATTGCTACATCTTTCTATAAGACCATATATCAAAGATCAAATATCATCGGAGAGAGAATTTCAACCTTTTTTTATTTCTGAATATTTACGCATATTTTTTTAACAACTCTTAATTTTGTGTCAACTTATACTAATATATATATATATATATATATATATATATATATATATACTATCGTGCGTTCGCGTCTCGATCAGGATATTGAGAGATTGACAATGAAAATGTTTATAAAATTACAATTTATTACTTCAAGAACATAAATAAAAAAGAGAAATCAATAATAAAACAAATAATGAAAAACGACAATCATAAAACAAATAAATATAAAAAAGTATATTAATCATATTCTCAATAATAATCAGAAGAATATTAATAATTATAATAACAGGCAATAAAAAACATCTCACAATAATAATTAGAATAATGACATAATGGCAACAGTAAACAATAATGATATTAAATGTAAATAACTCAAATAATCATAAATATCAATAATAATAATAAACAGAGATTAAATAGAAAACAAAGTTAAAGCAATTGAATTGTCAGGATTTATTCACAGGTAGATAAATAATGAAAATTGGAATTCAGGCCCATTGACAAAAGATATAGCATGACCACTAGTCTTAACACTTTTACACAACTAGTCTTGATTAACAACAATACTACAATAGATAAGATAAGTATAAAGTTCTTTAACTGCAAATACATTTGCTGTTCAAAAAAAAAACTATCCTAACAAATTATGAATGAAATTTAGCATATTATCTCTTTCACTTATTGTCTTACATTAACACACCGAACCATTTCTTGTTTTCGTGTAGTGGGATTACTTGTGATGTCACCTTAATTACGCCGACTTAGTTCACTTTGAAATTCGCTCCTTCACTGACCTCATCGTAGAAGATTCATCTCGCATACTCGCATCGCGGAACTAATGTTTAACTGGTCTTTCCCGGAGTATTTATACTCCTAGCCTCTTTACCTGCCGGACCGGACCCATCTCGAAGCATGAGAAGATTTACCGAGCCCTTTCGTTCCCATGGATTGTTAACCTTGGTCCGGTATTATTCTCACGGAACGAACATCTGTTTAGAGTGTCAGGGGGCAATATTACAAAAGACGATTGTTAAACAGACCTGTTAACTTTACTGAAAGGGTTTCTTTTAGCTCCTTTCTGGATTCCTCTCTATATTTTCTACTACTTTCTTCATAATTGGCAGAAATCCAGTTACCGAAGTCCGCTATACTAGTGTGTTACAATATTACATTTTTTAAATGGTTTTTAGTGTTAATTCATTATTTTAAGTATATTTCGGTCTTAAGTGTCCCAAGGATACTGAATATTAAGCTTAATAATCCTGTTGCATAACCCTTACATAGCAATTATATTAGTAATCTTACTAACCCTTATATTAGTAATATAATTAAATTTTGCTTACTTTTAATAAAGTCTCTCTTGAGATTAACTACACCAAATCTCAACGTTTAAACTGTTCGGTAATTGGGAGAATTTCCAATGAGCAAATCAGTGAGAGTTCTCCATGTAAATGTGTAACGTTGTTTCCCCTTACTTTAAGATGATCAGAAAACATTTAGTTCTACCACTCATTTAGTGGCGCTAGTTTATGCTTTAAATTTTACCAATTCAAATATATGGGATCACCTATCCTGGTATAAAGAAATCAGTGGTAAGAATATATATGTAACATTTTCGCGGCGGGCCATAGCCCACCTTTTTTCTAATATTTATAAATAAATAGTATTTATCAGAGCAATGTGATGTAAGATTCACATCTTGTTAAAAAATTCTACTTAATTTAAATTTAAAACCGTACAGTTTTACAACTCTACAACAACTTAAGAGGAAAAAAAAACAAAATTTCTTAATTTTTGCAACTGTTTTCTCAAAAACATTCTCGATCGATAGATAGATCCGATGTTGTATTTCATGTGAGGTGAGGCATGGTTTCATTTAACTGAGCATGTTATTTCTCGTACTTAGTACTGAATGACTAAAAGTATTAATCAGATGGTTGAGCGTCCAATACTCGATGAGAAGATCGATTTATAGTCTGCCGTTTCTGGTAATCGTATAGGAGGACAATAATATTTTGAACGGACTGTCAAAATAGAAGTATACCGTAAAATTTTGGAAGAATTCTATCCTCACTTAAAATATCGTGAAAAAGAGCTGCGAAGTACTGCTTCTTCCAAAAATACGAACAATGTGTCACGCATCAAACGATTCACTATTAAGGGTAAATATAGCTTTTACAGAAGAATGAACTCTTAGAAGAGGACGATGCGGCTGAGTTACCCAGATTTCTGTAGTTTGATTTTTTACTATGTAATTATTTGAAGGATAGAATTTATGTACCAACTCTCCCACAAACTATCGATGAAGTAAAGGTGAGACCACTCAAAAAGAAATCGACGGTAATGACAACAATGTTATGTATCAGGAGGCGCTCAATATCACTCGAGCGCGAAAATGCTTCCCTCCACAGGCCACATATTTCAAACATCTTTTGTAAATATGTGGTAAATATGTAAAATTTTGCCAATGTAGTTGCGGAATTTAATTTATTTTACCTATTTAATTTCATTCATAAAATGTTACATGTTGCAACTGTGTTTAGTATGAAGTGGTTCAGTTTTAAGGTTTTCACCCTTTATTTCCGGCTTTGATGTAGGGTAAAATATTAAAATTTAAGCTGTAAAAAATTCTCCAGAAAATTTAACACATTAGTTACCAGTTGTTTAATGTTATAAGCATATATTATTACATATGTGGTAGACATAAAGTTTTTTGTTCATGAATATTAAAAGACATTGTTACTCAAGAATAATAAAATTAAGCTTTGTTTATAACATAGCTTAAACAAAGATTAAATTTCTTATTCCTGTATTATCATTAAAATCGTAACTAATTATTTTGAAGCCGCTACCAATTACTAAGGTATATCAAACATTAATTCAGTGTTTATTAAGTAAATTTACAGTTAATAACAAGAACAGACATAGTACTCTCCTAGATCGATAGAGAGAGAAAGAGAGATAATGATAGTAAATGAAGGAAAATTCTTAGCTCCTTGTATATATCCTACGATGTTATCCGATACCGATTCCAATTAGTACCACTTGTGCACAGTAAGCTGAATTGATTTTGTATTCCATGATGGTATAGAAGTATCAAACCAGGTTTTCACATTACATAATGAGATCTTCTAATTGGATGAAAACAGAAAGGAACAGTTAAGAGAAAAAGGATAACATATACGGTTGTGGTAAATAGGTTTTCCTTTTTAAAGTTTATATCCTGAAAAGCAAAATTTTTTTGAAAGTATAATGATATAGAATTTTACATTATAATTTTTATTTTCGTGTAATATAAAGGAAAAGTATATAGACTCGGTAAAAAAAAAACATCGGTATTTTTTGAAGTTTTGAGCCTTAAGGAGACGTTTAAAAAAAGTCTTTTATAACAGAAAAAAAAAATTAAATGAGTAGTAAATAATGTGCGAAAAATCATTACTGAAAGCTAACAAGTCCAAAAAATTTATTTTTATTTTTTTCAGACGGATGTTTGTGCGCATACATTTATGTATGTTGACCTATATTTGGTTTTATTACTCTAGACCTCGTTGATAGATCTTCTTAAAAATTGGTAGACACGTATTACTTCAGGGAAAACAGTATATTACATTGCTACAAAAATTGGAAAAAGAACGGAGATGTTTCAACACCTCAGGATTTACCCGGATTTCTTAGAAATTATTGTAGATACGGTTATGAAACTAATTTTATTCGAATTTTCAGGTAAAAAACATATGAAATCATTATTTATGTAGTGAAATCACTATTTATGAAATGTATTTATGTATTTATGTATTTAACTTCCTAAAAATTTTACTACGATCTCATTTCACTGGATAGTTGAAATCCGAGCGAAATCTTTCACTAACCGTAACTGGCAAATTAAATATTTTAGGATATATGTTTATATGAACGTTTTCCATTAATTTCACGAGTAGAATTGGTTATAAAAGTTCTGGGAGATCTTCGTGATACAACTTCTTTTTCTGTTTAGCCCTTCGGAACTACCGTAAGGTATTACTTGAAAGGATGAATGAGGGTGATATGTATGAATGCAAATGAAGTATAATCTTGTGCAGTCTCAGGTTTACCATTTTTAAGATGTGTCGACCTATATTGTGTCTAGGTGTCAC
Organism: Lycorma delicatula; assembly: GCF_047948215.1. Lineage (NCBI taxonomy): Eukaryota > Metazoa > Arthropoda > Insecta > Hemiptera > Fulgoridae > Lycorma > Lycorma delicatula. Next base: position 290,517 of record NC_134458.1, read on the forward strand.
AGATTTGGCTTGATTTCTAACCCTATCATTCTCTAAAAAACTCATAGTTTTTTAGAGAATGATAAAAATAACATTTTTAAACTTTAATTATTAAGATTTAAAACCTAATTAAATTTAATATAAAGGATCTGGGAACTTTTTTTAAAAAAGGAACGTTTTTTTAACTTTCATTTTTTATAATTTCTGACATATTTGTTTTTCAAGTTGTGGATTTATTAAGATTCAATAGTGTCAAATGCAATACAAATATTTACTAAAAACTTCAATTTTTTCTTTTCTTCATAGTCATACAGTGAATGTAGTATAATTCACGATTAAAACGTCACTTGGTCAAGGAGTAGGCGATCTAATAAGTTTTAAAATGTTTTTCTCAAAAAATAAATTTAATAAAATATAATTTATTTACCCTAAATTAATTTTTAGGATAAAAGGTACATTTGATCTAGTGAATCAATTTTTTTTTTTTTACTGAACAATTTTATCTTTTTTTGGCAGGTATAGTATAAATATTTATGACTAACTGATATTTAATATTTAAATATCCTACGGCATATGTAAAATAATAAAAATTTGTTAAGGACAAATCGGGGAAGGTTTTGAAATCCTTTACTTTTTTTCTGTTTACCCTCTGGAAATCATAATCAGGTATTACTTCAGAGGATAAATGAGGATGAGTGTAAGTGAATTGTAGTCTTTTCCAGCCTCAGGTTGACCATTATAGTATTCAAATCCGTATAAAAGTCTGCCTTTACTACGACTTGAACACTGGAACTCTTAACTTCAAAATTAGCTGTTTTTGCAACCTTTACTTTTTTCTTTACCTTGTTTAGCCTCCGGCAATTACCGTTCAGGTATTACTTCAGAGGATGAATGAGGATGATATGTATGAGTGTAAATTGTAAATGTATTATGATTTTGGGCCTGCACTTGTTACATTTGATTTAAATTGATTTAGAAAATTAAGGAAAATGAGTTTGGCTGGATTGTTCTGAGACGTTGTGTCCCAGAGCTATCTCGGTCGGTAGCAAAGTGGGGTTGGGATGGTTGAGTTTGATATTTTGTTGTTGTATCTGTCTCTCATATCTTCTTGCTAACCTTTTGCGTTGCGAAAATGACCGTTCTTTTGTAATCTGACTTGAGTAAAATAAACATTCCTACTATCACGATTATAGTCGCGCAAGCGTTCGATGGTTTTTATTTAGTTTCGAGCCACACATTCTGCGGCGCTGGAGTATACTTGAAATCTAAATTGTATTTTACGCCATAAGGATCCCTTATCCAGTTATATAGAGATCAGTAGTTCGTACAAAGAAGTATAAATCGTTCAAGCGCTGCGCGCAGCCGCCCGGCGCACATCACGCGATAGGCTGTGTAATACTTAACTGCAGGATCCGGCCCGGTGAGAAGGTAAAAAAAGAAGAAAAAAAACATTAGAAAATAAAATCACAGTAACTTTTATGACAAGTTTAATTTAGCTCTTTACGAGAATAAAAAGAATTTCAAAGTTCAAGTAGATTGATTAATCATTTAATTCAAGTAAATTCTATGTTCATGAACGCTCGCACAATAATGCATTGTCAGTTTGAGTGCGTGCATGTGTAGATAGTTTCAAGTATTATTTCACCCATTCTTATTTTCTGTATTTCATCAAACACGGTAACAAAATTTAGCTAAATTTCTTTCTCTACGGTAATGGTATAAATTACTACCAACATGTTTTATTAGCGAAGTCAGTAACGCCAGACCTGTCATGTACTTTTGATTACTTGACATTTTAACAAGCCTGGTGGCCTCTACCTCGTCTCTTTTCAACCGGCTTTTACACCTCCCTTTTGACTTCCTCTTCCTCTTCCGCCCTTTTCAACTCTTTTCCTCTCTCTCTCTCTCTCCCCCTGCTTCCCCCACCTGTCTCTTGTTAATATTATCGTACTTGTTGTGTAATATATACACCTATCTATACGTTGTAGTCCGTGTAATAAGGTAAACCTATAGGACCGAACGCTTCAATGCCAATATCTCCTCCACCACCCTGTTCTACGCACGTCAGTTGATTAAATTTACAATTCTTGAATGTTGGAAACACTGATGATGAATGAAAATGAAACAATATTCGTTACATGAATTCATTATACAGTAACAACAGCTATAATTAATTATAAATTTAATTATATATTTCATTAAAATTATTTATATAATAAAATAAATAAATATAAAATTATTTATTTATTAAAATATATATATATATATATATATAATTATTCTTTATTGTAGTAAATGGAGAAATATTATGTAATTAATATTTTAACTAATGCTAAAGTTTATAGAAAATATTTACATTTATTAAAATACAAAAGAATTACAAATATTTTATTAACCTCATTCTCTCTCGTAACGTAATATTACTATTATTTTATTGATGGTTTTTTTTTTTTTTTTTGTATAATAAATAATTAAATATAATTTTATAATAAATATTTTTACTGGATAATTGATAAATTTTCTCTTCAATTTAAATTGATCTGATTTTTATTTTATTGGTTTTTACCCATACTCTCTCTCTCTCACACACACTTTCTTTCTCAAATGTAAAGTTATTTTCTTTTTCTGTTTAGTCTCCGAAACCACGTAAGGTATTACTTCATAGGATGATAAGTAAGTGTGTAAATGAAGTGTACTCTTATACAGTCTGAGATCAAACATCCCTGAGATATGTGGTTAATTGAAACCCAACCACCAAAGAACACCGGTACCCACGATCTAGTATTCAAATCCGTATAAAATTAACTGATTTTACAAGGATTTGAACCTTACAACTCTTGACTTTGAATTCAGCTGATTTGCAAATCAGCGAACGTTCACCACTAGACTAACCCGATGGATTATCCACTCAACTGATTTTTAACTTCTCCTATAGCACCACATTTCAAAAGCTTTTAATCTTTTCTTCTCAGGTACTCCGTTTGTCCAAGTTTCACTTCCGTATAAAGCTACGCTCCAAACATATGTACTTTCAAAAATGTTTTCTTGAGGTTTACATTAGTTTTTGAAATAAGCAAATTATATTTCTGATTGAAAGTTCCTTTCGCCTCTGCTCTTCGGCATTTACATCGCTCCTACTTCGTCCATCTTTAGTAATTCTACTTCCCAATTAACAGAATTCTTTTATCTCCATAATCTTTTATCTTCCTATTTTTATATTCAGTGGTTCATATACATTATAAAAATAGTGCTAGTTTGCTTTCCTTATGGAATAATTTGCCAAACTACCTGGAAAAAGTTTTTACTCTACCAATGATTATCATTAGTTCCAGTGGGGCTTTAAAAAGAAATAAAAAATAAACCAGTAAAATCAAACTTTAACCTATAAAAATTGTGTTTGAATTTTTAATTATTAAATTATACTTGTAATTAAAACATCTTACATTCAAAAACCACAGCAAATAAAAAAAATAATTTTCCCTTGTGTCGAATATTACAATAAGTAAATTTATTATTCACCAAAATATAAAATAACTTTTATGAAGATTCCTTTCTGGGTACAAGTTCTAATTCGATACCTGGCCTCCGTGTGAGTGGTATCGTCTCGGCCTTTCATCCGGAGGTCCCGTGTTCGAATCCTGGTGAGACATAGCATTTTCATTCACGCTAAAAATTATTCCTCTGAAGCAATACCTAACTAACAGTGGTCTCGGAGGTTAAACAAATAAAAAAAAAAAAAAAGAAAAGATTCCAATTCTATAAGACTGACGTTGTAATTTGTAAGGAGAGGATTAAAAGAACCGTAAATTTTGGATCCCCTAATAAAAGATTTTTAACGGTTACAAATCTCTCTAATGATTTCAAATATTCATCCAATCTGTAAGATAACAAATATGCGTCTCAAAAGGATAATTTTCTTTATATAACCAGGTACTAATCGTGAATTGAACCCGGTTTATAAACTTAATGTTAAAATAGTGATAGTTAAACCAACTTTGGCGAATTTTACCGATAAATTGATGTAATTATGTATCATTGAAAATATAGTAACATGAGTACTGACGTAAGAAATATTGTTAATCGTCTACCGACATAACAACGTTAAGGTAAAACGTCAAGTTAACATGAACAATGACTTAAGTATAGTATAACACAATTAGTTAAGGTTCGGACAGTATTTAACATAGTTTCTTGTTTACGTTACTAAGGTTGGTACACCTTATTTTTAGTTAGTTGAAAGGTAATTAGACCAACTAAGATATATTACATTAACTTATCATAAGTTAGTTTTGAATATACTGTACAAGTATATATATATAATATATATATATATATATATATATATATATATATATATATATATATATATATATATATATTACAGTATATTCTCTGTTTTTGTTTAAATGAAGAAACTGTTCTAGTAAAGACAAAACCACAGACTGCTCCCTTACTTTGGTCAATGTTAGTTAATTATACTGGATTTTCTTTTGATAAGTTACTTGATAAAATAAGGTGTAACCATTATTTATAATATATACAGAAACTTTAGAAATATTAATATTATTTTATAACTTCCTTTTTCTATGAAAATAATTTTACGTTTCTCGTTAAAAATAAAGTATAAAATTAATTAAAAGTAAAAATACAAAAATATGTAAAAAAAAAAATTTTAATTAAACGCATTAAAGGCAAAAATAATTTTAGGACAGTATCTAAGAATGGATTTGACAACAAGCTTTGATGGTGACATGTAAGATTATGTGAAAGTCATAGCTTCAAAATAAAAATTTGATGTTTTCCCAATTTTTTTATATGCATGATGAACAGCTTAAAGAATGGGGTGAAAATGCAACTCACTCTGAGCAAATAGGTGGGTGTGCGCGCGTAATAGAATGAATTAGTAACATTCCAGATCGATTTGCTTTTTATTTTATAGATATTTATTTTTAAAGTTACTAGTTAAATAAATTGAACCAAAAATTCAAGGGCAAACCTTAATCTAATGTCTCATCGTTGGCTGTAAGAGCCACCGTTATAATCGGACAAGATCATCCATATTTATATTGAATTTCAGTATATCTTCCTCCAGCAGTTACCAATTAAAATTTATTCCTTACCCACAGGTAAAGTTAAAAAAAACTTAATATATTCATTTGTGTTTTTTTTGTAAGTTACGGGAGATTAAATTTACCGGCTTTTATTAAACAGTTATTAAAACCATTACGGTTATTAAATAGCCACTGGACACAATACGTAGTCTCTGAACCGAGATTCACCATTTTACAATAAGAGTGTAATGAATTTATAAATTCTAGTAATTTTAATATGAATTGAACGAGGTTCAAAGTGTTTCAGTGAACTAAATATGGGAAAGACAGAAAAAAAAAAATAAACGACTTTATCCTCGAAAAAACCGCGATACGAGACAATTAATCTTACTTATATCGTAAAATACCTATAAATAATATACTGGGTAGGTAAACACCAGTGCAATTATAATGAGCGTGATCTGTCCTATGAGAAAAGACATTGTTTCGCATCAACGTTAAGAATTATTATTTTTTTTTTGTCTTCAGTCAATTGACTGGTTTGATGCAGCTCTCCAAGATTCCCTATCTAGTGCTAGTCGTTTCATTTCAGTATACCCTCTACATCCTACATCCCTAACAATTTGTTTTACATATTCCAAACGTGGCCTGCCTACACATTTTTTTCCTTCTACCTGTCCTTCCAATATTAAAGCGACTATTCCAGGATGCCTTAGTATGTGGCCTATAAGTCTGTCTCTTCTTTTAACTATATTTTTCCAAACGCTTCTTTCTTCATCTATTTGTCGTAATACCTCTTCATTTGTCACTTTATCCACCCATCTGATTTTTAACATTCTCCTATAGCACCGCATTTCAAAAGCTTCTAATCTTTTCTTCTCAGATATTCCGATCGTCCAAGCTTCACTTCCATATAAAGCGACACTCCAAACATACACTTTCAAAAAATTTTTCCTGACATTTAAATTAATTTTTGATGTAAACAAATTATACTTCTGACTGAAGGCTCGTTTGGTTTGTGCTATTCGGCATTTTAAATCGCTCCTGCTTCGTCCATCTTTAGTAATTCTACTTCCCAAATAACAAAATTCTTCTACCTCTATAATCTTTTCTCCTCCTATTTTCACATTCAGTGGTCCATCTTTGTTATTTCTACTACATTTCATTACTTTCATTTTGTTCTCGTTTATTTTCATGCGATAGTTCTTGCGTAGGACTTCATCTATGCCATTCATTGTTTCTTCTGAATCCTTTTTACTCTTGGCTAGAATTACTATATCATCAGCAAATCGCAGCATCTTCATCTTTTCACCTTGTACTGTTACTCCGAATGTAAATTGTTCTTTAACATCATTAACTGCTATTTCCATGTAAAGATTAAAAAGTAACGGAGATAGGGAACATCCTTGTCGGACTCCCTTTCTTATTAGGGTTCTTTCTTATGTTCTTCAATTATTACTGTTGCTGTTTGGTTCCTGTTCTTCTATCAATTCAATTGTTCTTCTATCTCTGTATTTGAACCCTAATTTTTTTTAAATGCTGAAAATTTTATTCCAGTCTACGTTATCGAATGCCTTTTCTAGGTCTTTTTTTAAAAACACGGTTAATAAACATCGTTATTATAATGTTTTAACAAACTTCATTAGGTAGTTAACAGAAATGGAAATCAATCACGGTTGGCTCCAACAAGATGGTGCCACAGCGCACACATTACAATTACTTTTTTACGGAACGTCTTTAAAGAACGAATTTTTTCGAGAGATTTTGGCCAACACAATTGCTCGATCTGACCCCCAGATTACTTTTTGTGGAAGGGTCAGCAAAAGAAGCAATGTATCGCAACAGACTACGCACGATTGACAAACTGAAACTAGTAATAACGGCTTAGGTATGACATTCCAGTACATCAGCTAGTTTAAGTGTTTGAAAACAAATTGAGCCGTGTGAGGCGGGGTACCGAGCCCGGCTATACCGTTCGTGGGCACCGCTACAGTAACCAGAGCTCGGTCTTGCCTCTTGCCTGCCTCAAGCCACCAGGAACGGAAACCAAGTGAGGCTATGCCGTTCCCAGATCCCCCCTAGTAGCCGGGTCTCGGTCTTTCTCTACCAATTTTTTTATACTTGCTATTCCCTGCTCCAGTCACGAAACTTTATTTCTTTCCTCTAAAGAATTTCGGTGGTTAAACTGTCTATAACATTTCATTTTACCACTACCCTTGTATCATACAGCTTACAGTGTTTTCGTGCGTTATCCATCCAAGATCTGCTCTCTCTTTACGTCCGATCCATCTGTCACATTCATAAAATGTATGGTAAGGTGAATCTACCAGGCCACAATATATACAGCTGGGCATATCTCGCTTCCCAAATCGGTGTAAATATTCACCTAATTCTCCATGGCCGGAGAGATGCTGTGCAACATAATAACTCACATCACCATGACCTCTCTCTAGCCACGGCTCTAATTGCGGTATCATTCTTCGTGTCCATGTTCCAATGTGTAATTCATCCCAAGCGCCCCTGCCACTCTTGCCATGGTAGAGTTTTAGAGTCCTCTCTTATCATACCCTCGTATATTCTTTTCCTGTGTTGGGTTATAAGTGAATGGGAAATACTCCTACCAACATACTCGCCGCTGCTGCCGACATAGTTCTATATGCTGTCGTTATGTTTAATGTGATTAAACAGACAAAAATGTTATTTTTTAGGGATACAAATGCAAATCAGTTTTTACAATTCGCTGCACAGATCGCCGAAAAATCCCAAATCGTGGTGCTGCTTTTCCCGGTGTATTGATTTGCCCGGGCTCTCAGCAACGCTGCTCTGACAGCTTCGACATTCTGTTAAGAACGAACATCGGCAGGCTGTTCGCGTTTACTCACAAACACTGAACCATCACTTTTAAATTTTTCGTGAAGTTTACATGTCAACTCGGTGGTCGCCCTCATTTTAAATGAGGGCGACCACCGAGTTGAAACAGGGAACGAAACCGTCTTTGTGTAAGCATCACACTTTTCGTTTCATTTAAAAACCAGTCTTTACGCGCTGTTCAAATCAGTCATCATGGAACGATAAACGGCCCACTCGGAAAGAGAAGAAATATTCATGAACTTTTACCAACAAAAACACTTTAATAATTACAACTTAAACAATTATTGCCAAAACAAATGGGTTCATTTCCTGCGCTACTTTGTACTATCATTTACGTTTTCTTTTTTTTTAATGTTTTTATATTAAGTAAGATTAATAAATAACATATTATGACTATTAAAATTAGATGAATAGTACGGAAGACATATATTTCTTGTCAGATAATGACTTAATACAGTGTACTTAGGTGAAAAAATAAATTCAGGATTTTTATTTTACGCTAGAGATACTAATTTCAATTGCTTTGTGGCACGACAGTTGCTACAAAAACGAAAACTTACTAAAATACAATTTTTTCTTCGGGTGAAAGTAAAGATTAGACTAAAATAAAAAGAGGAATAAAATTTTCCATCATAAAAACTACACATTTTTACTGTTAAAGTAAAAATTTCTTATTTTACTTTATTTATGTTTTTTATGACAGATTTAGCTTTGTTATTTTACTTTAAGAATTCTTTAATTCATCAATAAAACGTCTCGTGATTGTACTGTAAAAGACTGGGCGAAAAAGTAATAAACAGTAATAAATTTTAGAAAATACCGTAATAATTTTTATGCAAAAAATATATCACTTGCTTAATATTATTCTACGTTAGTGAATGCAAGAAAAAATGCAACGGAACTGAGGTCTTTATTCTTGCGGACAACAAACAATACAGCTTTAGCCAAGTCTATGGAGAATAAAGACTCCTTTGGGGCTAAAAAAAAAACCGCGGAAACAAAGTAAATCCTTCTTCTACCTTTAAACCTCCCACCTACATAGAAATATATGCGTTCATATACACAACTGTGCCGCTAACAAACACATACTGAAGAAGTATACACACAAATTTTAACACGTGTAAAACAACTACGTTTGTTTTCTCTTGGGATAAACTACTGTAGCCAGATTAAAAATAAGTTTTCTGTTTTTGTTTTATTTTTTCGTCGTCTATTAATTTCTTTTTATTTTAAGAAAAGGGAAGTATATAATATAATATATCCTTTGTATTTTTAGAAATTTGACTACTAGAAAAATAATAATAGAAGTTTAACATTTTTTTCTTATTTAAAAATAATTAAGTACTAAAAATATTAGCTACTGAAAAATAGAAAGAAAAGAAGTGCATCCATATATTCTTAATATTTTGGTGTTGCATGGGAACCAGATAATTCGACTTGTCAAACCTTCGACGTGTTAGGATGTTGGCATTTATTTCCCTTAATTTGTTTTTTGGTTCTCCTTCGATTTCCCCGCCCCTTGGAGCCGGATTCGCGACTAAGCATAAGCTCAGCTCCAAGGGAAGCCATCTCTTCAAACTACCTCGGAATGGCACAAGGCCCCGCCCCGCAGCCGGGACTCGGTCTTTCTTGCTTGCCGTGCCACAAATGAGAGGCCTCAAAGGGTTCCCCCTACCGGAACTATTTCATTACATCCTTTCATTTTTAAAATGTTACTTTCTGATACATTCAAACTTTGTTCATACTCTCTTTCGTTACCTGCTTAGTCTCCGGAACCACCGTAATGTATTAATTCAGAAGATGGTATGAATGTAAATGAAGTGTAGTCTTGTACAATTTTTGGTCGATCGCACCTGAGATAGGTGGTTAATTGAAGCTCAACCACCAAAGAATACCGGTATCCACGATTTATTATTAAAATCCGTATAAAAGTAACTGCCTTCATTAGGATTTGAACCTTAGAACTCTCGACTTTGAAATTAGTTGATTTGCGATGACGAGTTAACCGCTAGACCAGCCCGGTGGACTAAGTTTGTTGACATTATCAGTTTGTAAGCAGATACAGTCAACGATATTATGCAATGAATTATGTTGAATGCGATTCAGTGTATATTTTAACGTGAAAGACCGATGTCTGGCAAATATTGATATTCTCCGGTGAATGTCGACATATACCAAATACGTCGGTTGAAAGAAGGAAATATTTGCTTATTCGGATCTTCGCTGGTATATGTCGACAAATACAGATAAGCTCTGGTGGGGTTAAAACGATAACTGGAAATTAAAAAAAAAAAAAATCACCCGATACCAATAAATATATAACTAAATAAATAAATAACAAGAAACCCTTGTTAAAAAAAGGAAGTTTAAATTCAAACCAAAACATAACCTATGCTCGGTAACGTCGTCTAATTAACGTTAAATGTAAAAGTTACATAGACGATTAATCAAATTCACCGCATTTATAAAAAATTTTCAGCATTTTATAAACTGAAAGGACCAATCAGGATTAACAGAATATGTTAACTGTATAGATGAATGAAAATTATGAAAAAAATGGTCGGCTGGTTTGATCTTTGTTCATTTTTTTTTTATAAAAATATTTTTAATTGAGTTTTCACCTTCAGTGCATGCTGAATGCGAAGAATTTTATAAATTGCCTTCAGTGTTGGAGATTAACATAATTTGTATATTTAACGTTAATGAAGTTTCCGAGTGTTGGTTATGTTTTGGTTTAAATTTAAAGTTCCTTTTTTTCGAGGGTTTCTCGTTATCTATTTACCTTGGAGATTGGTATTTAGTAATTTTTATTTAATTTCTAGCTATCGTCTCGACCCCCACCAGAGATTATCTAGGTTTGTCAACTTATACCGGCGAAGGTCCGAATAAACAAATATTTCCGTCTTTCTCCGACGTATTTTATATGTGTCGACATTCACCAGAAAATATTAACATTCTCTAATTTCAGTCTTTATACATGATGATTGTTTTTTGAAAGAAAGGGGTACGTTAAATTTTTTTTCATTTGAAGTATATAGTTCAAGCTATGATATGTGGTATATATATTCTAGTTACAATTGCTTTTCCTGTGATTCATGATGTCCGTTACCTATGGTGAAGAGTGAAGGTAATACTACAGGGCTGAGTATTACTTGTTTCGGTGGGTTTAGGAACCGACCAAATGAGTAATTTTTTTTTATTATCAATTCCTCAAGAACATTCACATTCCTTTTCCTATCAAGTTTGGTATAAACAGCAACCGACCTTAGAAACCTCAACTCAGCACTTTGTAGCCTACGCACATCATCGCTTGATAATAATTAAGTTTCCCAATATACCAAAAAATAGGCAGACAACTTCCTACAGCACATCATTATCGTCTCAGTTTTAACTCTGCTTCTTAAAGTACGCTTGATAGTACCATGTAACCTATTAAATTGATCAATTTTACTACTCGAATATATATATATATATATATATATATATACTAGCTGTACCCGCCACGCTTCGCTGAGGCACATTGTGGTTGCAAGGATGAGAAATGAGAAACAAAACATAGCATACGTTTCATAGAAGTTTAATTTTGCAATACTTGTGGATATACAATATTTTTGGTTTTCCCACTGTCTGCGTAGATATAAAGGCTATCTGGTTTGCCGATTCGGGAACACGTAACATACAGTTGTCCATGTGAGAAGCAATTCGCATCTAAATCTAAACCACACGATTCTAAAGATTGACCTTGAGCTTTATCGATTGTGATTGCAAATGCCAATCGAATTTGGAATTGTAATCTTTTAAATTGAAATGGTGTATCGGTCGGTATCATGGGTATTCTAGGAATGAGGACATCTTTACCTTTGAAAGGCCCCGTTAAAATCGTTGATTCCACTACGTTATTCATCAATTTCTTAACTGCAAGTCGCGTGCCGTTGCAAAGTTTTGGCTGATTAATATTCCGCAACAGGATAATTGTCATTTTTTTATCGAACCGTTAGAATCAATCTATTGAGGAATGTTTTCCCAGTTCCTACTGGCGCATCCAAGAAGAAGGTCCCCCCAACTCCGTCATTTATCATTTGCATTATGCGATCATAAATGCCTTTCTGTTTACGCGTTAATTTTGGAATGTTTGATCGGACATATGACTGAAGATCACCGATGTTGTAACTCTGTTCACGGCGTAAATCCACATCAAATGAAGCAATCGCAGCTCTGGTTGGTGCTGCCATTCCCAATTGACTAAGAACTTTATTTGCAATAGCTAAGCACTTGTCTTCAATATTTATCAATGATTCGTTGTAAATGCCTTCTATAAATTCCATGGTCATATTGGCACAGCTCAATCACGACACGATTACACAAAAGTACCTCGATTAAAGTGAATATTTAATTCAGACAAAAGTGAATATTTAACCTAACAAAGAAATGTGTTACTTAATCAGTTATGATTTTGTTTACATTGGCAACTGCCATACGGGCTCTTTGTGATTGGTCGTTGTGTTTGACAGCGGCCATCTTGTATTGATCTGATTGGCTTTCCTTTGTTTACATTTCCATCTGATTATTAGCCTCTTATTTAT